>NC_142535.1:9775000-9895000 GCF_056151865.1 Erythranthe guttata | reverse complement strand
GGGGGAAATTTTGTATACATTTATTTTGCCTTTATTTATAACATATTAAAGGAATGTGCTTATTAGTAAAAAAGATATAACCCCTGAACCTATAATATAAAGATGGTTGGTAAAAGACTTATGCATAAAACCCCCAATATAATTTTGTTTCCTAAAAAAAATAGGGGTTATTACAAATAAGCACATCAATGGGTACTTATTCATAAAGAGATCCAGACAAAAAACTCATTTACCAATAAGTCCACACATGGTCCAGATTTTTGTAAAGGACTAAAATAACCCCTCATACTTTAATATGCTCCAATTTCATCCTTAACTTTATTTAACCTCAATTTGCACAAATTAATCAATTTTGACCTTAAACTTTTTTTTACAAAAAAAAAATTTTCAAAAACTTTTTTTCTTCCGGATTTTTTCGCCGAATTCCGGCGTTGACTTTTTCGATTTTTTTTTTCTTTCTTTCTTTCTTTAACTTTTTTTTTTTCGTTTAAACAACAATATTGCTGTGATTGACAGTAATATTAACTATCTTACCGTTAAACACAGTAAAATTAACTAAACTACAGTTTAACACAGTAATATTGCTATATTAATCTCTAGCACAGTAATATTAACACAACAAAACTCATTATTATTGTGTAATAGAGTAATATTACTATGTTGACCGTTCAACAAATGTAAACATAATAAAAAACCAAAAGAATTAATATTACTGTGAGTGACAGTAATATTACTATAACAACAGTAATATTACCGTCAACAACAGTAATATTACAATAGTAGACAATAATATTATTACGTTACTCCGTGAATAACTCAAACAAACAAAAAATCCAAACAAAATAATAATATTGATGTGGTTGACAGCAATATTACTATAACAACAGTAATATTACCGTCAACCACAGTAATATTATTGTGTTTACAGTAATATTACAATAATAGACAGTAATATTATTACGTTACTCCATGAATAACTCAAACAAAACAAAAAACCCAAAAAAATAATAATATTGATGTTGTTGACAGTAATATTATTGTGTTTACAGTTATTTTACTGTCGACGACAGTAATATAATTACGTTGACTTGTCAACAAATCAAACAAAATTAAAAAAAAACAACAAAAAAAAAAAAAAAATATTACATTAATTTACTGTCAACGGCAGCACAATTACATAAATGTATTGTCAACGACAGTACAATTACGTTAATTAACTGTCATTGACAGTATAATTACGTTAATTTACTGTCAGTGACAGCACAAGTACGGTCAACGTTTAACGGCGGACGTAAAAAAAAAAAAAAAAAAAAACCAAACAAAAAAAAAAACTTAAAAAAACACTAAAAAAAGTCAACGCCGGAGACCGCCGGGAACCGGCGAAAAAATCCAGAAGAAAAGCAAAGAAAAAGAAAAAAGAAAAAAAAAAAAGTCAACGCCTGAAACCGGCGAAAAAATCCGAAAGAAAAAAAACAAAAAAAATTTTTTGAAAGGTCAACGCCGGAGACCGGCGACAAAAAAAAATTTTGGAAATTATTTTTTTTAGAAAAAAAAAAGTTTTGGGTCAAAATTGAATAATTTGTGAAATTTGGGGTCAAATTGAGATTAAATTAAGTTTAGGATGAAATTAGAGGATATTAAATTATGCTCCCAAAAAAAGTCAAAATTGAATTTTTGTGGTCAAAATTGGATTTTTGTGGACAAAATTGATTAAATTGGGGTTACAATTAAGAATTGGGTATAAATGGTTGAGGGTAATATTGGGATATACATGAATGTTTCCTTTATTTATAATAAATATTTAAGGGATGGGTTTATTGGTGAAAGAGATATAACCCCTAAACCTAGAATAATAAACATGCTTGGTTGGGGACTTATGCACAAAACCACCCAAAAAAATATTATATATTGTGCAGGTCATCTGATATGGAAGTTTAAATATCTTGTAATAAATATTTTATTGGAAAAAAAAAAATAACTTAGAAGTTAGAACACATGCGCATTAAATGAATATAAGGAAGGGTGGTAGATTAGAAATTCGAGGGTATTTATGATATTTTATATATTTTTTGGTGGTGAATTAAGATACTTTGGAGGTGGAAATAGCACAACTTTTTGAAAAAATATATTTTTATTTAGGGTAAATTCCACTTTCCCTCCTTGTACTTTGGCTTCGTATCACTTTAACCCCTTCTACTCTTGATTGCATCGATTTGCCCCCTGCGCTTCAAAAATTGTCTCAATGTGGCCATTGCTGTTAGTTGTCAGCCATTTGACCTTAACACCGTTTGATCTAAACTCTGAAATTACAAACATGTCACATCTCCCAGTTTAAATAACTATTAACAAAACAAAATTAAAATAAAATAGACAAAATAAAATGATAAAAATTCAAGACAACAAGAAAACATAGTCCACGACCCCAACCACAATTTATTCTTTTATTTTTTTTAATTTTTTTAATAATTATTTAAATTGGGAGGGGTGGTTTTTTTGTAATTTTTAGACTTAGATGAAACGGTGTTGAGATCAAAGGTTTGAAAACTAATGGCGAGGACTTCATAGGGACAATTTTTCAAGTACATGAGGGCAAATAGATGCAATCTAGAGTAGAATTGAGTAAAGTGATATCGAACCAAAGTATAAGCGCGCAAAGTGGAATTTACCATTTTATTTATAACTCTAAATTGATATATTATTTGGAAAACTCTTATATTTTAGGGTAAATTACAACCCCTGAGATATGATCAATTTATGAAAAACCCCATCTTGTTTGAATAATTACATCTACCACCTCAACTATGATTTTTTTCTTACACCTCCACTCTGATGGTGTTAAATTCAACATAATCATCTAGATTTCGTGGAATGTGCTCTAGTTTGTACTCGTTTTGTGTAAAAATACAGTTTCTGATGCACAAGAATCTAATATATACAAGCCAAAAAACATATATTATGACCATCTTGCTTCAAAATGTAGAGTTCGAATGGGATAAAACGGGTAAAAAAGTGATAATATTCCATATAATCTCGAAGATTCCCCTAAACTTAGAACTGCAAGAGTGGACGTGTAAGAAGATTTATAGTTGAGGGAGTGATTGCAATTACTCAAACAAAAGGGAATTTTTTGTAATTTGGCCATACCTCAGGAGTAGTTGTAATTTACTCTATATTTTATAATTTTTTCTTGACAAAAACTACGTACGAAATACCCGCCTTCAAAAAATATTTCAATAGCAGACTCGAACCATTAGCTATTTACGCATTGATCGATTGTGAAAAAGACAAAAGTACCCCTAAAGGATTTAGGGCTGGGCATTTGGGATCGGGATTCGGGATCCCGTCCCGTCCCGATCGGAATTTTACTATTTGGGACTAAAACTTCGGGAATTCGGGATTATGGGATTCGGGATTGGGATTAGGAACAAATACGGGATCGGTATTAGGGAATTGGTTCAATCCCGATCGGGATATTTTAATCCCGAATTAGGAAAAAAAGAAAAAAAAAAAACTAATAAAATACACACACACACACACACACACACACACACACACACACACACACACACACACATATATATATATATATATATATATATATATATATATATATATATATATATATATATATATATATATATATATATATATATATATATATATATATATATATTGTCAAGGAGATAAAAAATACAATATAAAAAATATTGTTTCAACTTATTTTTACATTTTTAAAATTTTATTTGTTCCAAGTTTTGTGGTAAAAATAAATAAGGCAAGAACAATAGTATGTATATAATATATTCAAGTTGGTTTAGTGTATAAAATAATACTAATGGAAAAAAGATGCAATATTTCTTAGTTTTTAGGCAAAATATGGGATTTCCCGATCTAAATCCCGATTCCCGAAATATTTAGGGATACCGATATAACCGGGATTTAATAGTATGGGACGGGATTGGGATTTAAAATTTCTATCCCGAATCCCGAAATCCCGATCCCGAACATCCCGAATTCCCGAAATCCCGTCCCGAACTCACCCCTAAAAGGATTTGTGAAGTTAGAAAGGAACAAATCCATAAGAAAACCTCGCATCCTTAATTTAATATTTGAAAAGAAATAACTTTAAGCAGAGATTGAATCTGAATAATGATCATGTTATGTGGTAATGATGATGAGAAAGGTACAAAAATATTGCGTGGATTTGTAGACAAGCATTGTCATGTGGCTTTCAGGGTACAGTCAGATTAGACTTAAGTAATAAATCCCTATATATATCTACCCTAAGTAGCAATTTTCTTGTAAATCAAATAAATCCACTGTTATAAAAAAAACAAAAAGAAATAAAAGAAAATAGAAAGAAAAAGTGTAAGTAAGTAAATAGTGATAGATACAAAAAAAGATGTGCTAAAAAGGCAGTCTTGAAAGTGATGCACACACAGATATGAGATAGTATCAGATATGAAGGGGACAGAATGAAGAGTTTGAATCCATGCAAATAAAATAAAATAAAATCCCCATCCCACGATCAGTCATTCACATGTCCTTTTCCAGAAAATAAAAACAAAACTGATATATAAATAAAACAATTTATTTATTTTATTTGTGATATATAATTTTCAATAATGAAGCAAATCACTCTATATTTAGAAATAAAAATAAAAGTTACAATATTTCACATAGTGCCCATGTGTAAAGATAAGTATTTTGTTAACCCTTCTCTTTGTTCCATTTTATGTAATGAGAGAAATATTAACTTATAGATAAATTAATAACTATTAATTTATACATTAATTAATAACTTATTAATTTATGAAATTATTTTTATTATTATTTTCAATAAACACATCTTTTAAAAAAAAAAATTACGCTATATTATTCATTGTACAATTAGTTCAATACACTATAGAGTCCGTTTCACGAACGAAAGCTCTGAAAGTAGTAGTGGTATTGATAATATTTTGTTGAATTATGAGAAAATTATACTAGAGATTCTAACTGTGTTAACAAAAGTGAGGGACGAGATTGATGGTATGTGAACTTCAATAAGAAACAATCGATAATCAAATTATATTTTATTAAGCATTCGTAGATCTATAAATTATGTAACACTGCACCATGTAATTTAAGAATTATTTATATGCATTATTAATTTATATATTATATGGGGCTTCTTAAAGTTTTTGAATGTGTAATATCTTATAAATTTAGTGTATTATTAATTTAACATGTTGTCCCCAAGTCGATATCGGAAAAAAATATTATTTAAACAAGATTATTAATTATCGGGTATTAACTTATCGAGGAGGTTGTACTGTATATTAAAATATGCACTCTCTCTCTCTTCTATTGATCTGTGCAAAAAACAGAGTGCCTGTTCTTCTATGTGATTAGAGAGCTCAACAAACGAGAAAGAAATTAAAGTAGAGAGAGAGAGAGAGAGAGAAAGCTGGTCTCAACTTCCCTTTTTCCACATTTGATCATTTTGCAGCTCTCCTCCCTTTTGTCTCTCAACTTCAATCATCAGTATCTTAGTGAAATCGAATTCTTGTTTTTCTTTTATCTTTTTTTATTCATTTGTTTGTGACATTGGGGCAAAGAAAAGATAGATGAATGTTTGAGCAGATTAATAATTAGCTTCTCAAAAGAAAATATAATGGGCTCCACCATCAAACTGCAAATCAATAGAAATTCGATTTACATTCTGCTGTTCTTGGGCTTCTTACTATTGACAATCTTCACTACCTCCCCTTCTCAGTTCATGGTTCAAGGTATATATATATATATATATATATATATATTCTAGCAGATAGATTTTCTTGAAAATTATTTCAAATCTTACATATTGGGCGTTACATCCATATAGCAAATAATATATTAAAAAAATAATTACGTATTTTGTTTTTCCAGGTAGACAACTACTCCCTGGTGATAACCTGGCCGTAAGTGTTTTGATCCTGCTCATATTTAATTAACTTATTATTTTCTCTGAGTTTTCCTGTTCCATTTGTTCAATATATATATATAATATATAATGAATGAATGCAGAGGAAAAATGGAGAGAGACAGATAATTATGAGATCGCAGTTGATAGGATCAAGGCCTCCGAGATGTGGTGGGAGTTGTGAGGCAGTTCAAATTCCAATAATCAAATTTGAAATTGCTTATTCAAGAGGAGATCATATTTCCAATTATAAGCCAATCTGTTGGAAATGTAAATGTGGTCACCTCATTTTCGACCCTTAGAAAATAAATACAAATTAATCCAACTTTTTGTTTGTTATTTGGAATGTGGTTTTTGCTTTCAACTGTCCATACTTTTTTTTCCCTTTCTTTCTTCGTTCTTGTAAATCCCAGGTGAAATCCTTGATTTGTTATCATCTCACCTTTTTTGTGGTATATTTCATCTTATTTGTAAATTTCTGCCTCTCTTAATTCAGCTTCCTTATTTTTTATTTTTTTAATGCCTTTTTTATCATTAACAATTTTGCTATAGTGTATGAGTGCTTGATTAGGATCATTAAAAAAATATTTTTGTATATATAGGTTATGATTTTACAGTGTGTTCGCTCAATAATCTTGTTTTTTTCTTCTTTTTTTCTGGTTGTAGTCTTGTAGACGTACTTTTTGTTTTTGGATAACTCAAGAGAAGGCTGATTATGCAGACACTTTATTACGTCATCACTCTACAATCTATCTAATCTAATGAATCAAAGTACCTTGGTTTTGCTTACTTCTTGGCATTGATATTTTGATGTTTTGGGTTTGGATAGGGTGAGATAACTCTTGTTCTAAACTTATATTAGATATGCATTAATTATTATTAATTTTGTAAAATTAAATCTGGAGCCTAGGAAAATAACATGGCTGGTGTTGCAAATAATGAAGCATTTTACCAAAGTATTCTTCGACTAATTTTTTTATTAAATTAATATAAAATAGATTAACATCGAATTGTCTAATTTCCCTCTACTATATTTTAATTAAATAATCTTATATATAAAAGAAAGAAACGTTGGGCAACCCTAAAAACCCTAACGGTATTTTCATAATTATTTATTTTTAATATTTTTTCTCTACTAATTTTCAACCATTATTAATCTCCTATTTTTCATTAATATATCTCAAATTTTAAGAGATAAAGATAGAAATTTGATTTGTTAAATCTAAATCTATATATTTGGATTATAAATTTTAATATGTAAGATTAAAAAAAACTAATGATATATAAAATATAAATAATACACATTATTAAATTTTAGTGTGTTAGAGTACTATATTTTCTTATTACGTATTAAATTGGGTTTTTTTTTTTCAATTTTGAAATAATATCCCGTGCATCGCACCGGGGAAAAAATGCTAGTTAATTTAAATTCATTGTGACCGAGTTTTATTTGATGAATAATCGAAAAAAATGCATTCATTCGGATAGAACCTGAGACATCTTAGTATATTCAACACCCCTAACTATTCAAACACATTAACTTATTAGGATACATTAAACCATAATTGTATATATCAGCACAATATAAAATGATAATGAATATGAGTATTTAAACATTGTTAAATAAAATATTAATTATATTGCGACATTCATTATTATTAAATGATATTAAATAAATTATTAATAAATTTAATATAATAAAGTTTGAAAATATATAAAGAATTGCACTTCAATACGTCAAACATCTATCATTAATTATTTGATATTAAAAATATTAATAAACTCCATCATTTAAAATGTAAAGAATGCTCAATTAAATATAAAAAAAATGCATAACTTAATTCAAACTCACTAATGTTATTAAATCGATAGTGTGACAAATCAAAATAAAAAATAAAATAATATGTTTATTCAGAAAAAAAAAAATATAACTCATTCCAATTAGTAGTTTTCTTACTGTAAAATAAAATTATATACTACAAATACTATATTGTGAATTTTATTTTAATATTTAATTTAATCAAATAGTAAGATTTGAATTGATTAAGCTCAAATCCTTTCAATTAGTAAAAAATATTCAAATACTTGAATCGATTGCTTAACTATTGACATAATGTGTTACATAATTGATTTAACTAATTATAAGTAATGTCTAATATATTTTTAATTCAATTTTATCATGAAAAATAATAAATTTAATTCCGAACACATGTAAGAATATAATCGTAAATCGTAATATTTTATTAAAGCGTAATATTTGAACCAATTAAGCTCAAGTCCTTTCAATTTGTAAACATTATTCAAATATTTGAATCGATTAAGCGCGCTCAACTATTGACAAGAACGTCTTAATCAAATTAACTATTGTTAATTAAAGTATAATATATTTTTAATTCAATTTTATCATAAAAAAATAATTCCTAAATTACGTAAGAATCAATTCATAAGATTAACTAAAGCGTATGATTTGAATCAATTAAGCGCAAGTCCTTTTAATTTGTAAATATTATTCAAAAATTTGAATCGATTAAGTTCAACCATTGACAAGAACGTATTAATCGAGTTAATTATTTATAATTAAAGTTTACTATCCTTTTAATTCAATTTTAACAAAAAAAAAAATAATAATTTAATTCGTAAAGTCGTAAGAATCAAATCGTAAATCGTAAGATTTAATCTAACCGTGAACCGATTAAATCTTAAGATTTTTACGAATTAAATTTTATTATTTTTTATGATATAATTCAATAAAAAAGATACTAAACTTTAACTATACATAGTTTGATTAATACGCTATTGTAAATTGTTGAGTTTAACCGATTCAAGTATTTGAATATTGTCTACAAATTGAAATGAGTTGAGCTTAATCGATTCAAATCTTTGAATATCGTTTTTGAATTGAAAACACATGAGTTTAATTGATTCAAATCTTACGATGTAATTAAATCTTACAATTTACGATTCAGTTCAAACTTCTAATTCTTTCGAAATTCATTTTTAAATTACACGAGTTGATAAGTATTTCCTTAGATTTTTAAATTATATTATATAATGATTTGTTAGTATGAGATATTTTTAATATATAATAATAATTATATGAGAATTAATAATTTATTTAACATTATTTATATAAGTTTTATAATCATTATACATTGTAGCTTTGTGATATATATCCGTATTGTTATACGTTATTTTTAATTGTGTTGTGTCTCAATGTTAAGTATTCTTGTATACTTTAAGATGGTCACAAGTTCAAGTTCAGCCTGATGAAATTTTGGATGTGTGGTTTAATAATTTTTACGAATAATGATATAATTGACTTTATAAATTTTAATTCAGCAATAAATATAGATTTAAAATTGCATTAAAATAGAGAGGTAAAATTGACATTTCGTTAATAATTTATATTTGCCGATTTTTGTAAAATAATAATTGCACAAAGGGTATTTTCGTCTTCCTCGGCAACAACCTCATCTCTTGGTCTTTCACTACTTCTCGGTCTAATGCAGAGATTAAATATCGAGCTGTCACAAATGTCGTCACCGAAACAACATGGTTGCACAATCTCTTTCTGAGTTGCTCTGCCCTCTGCGAAAGTCACCATCGTTTATTGTGACAACGTCAGTGCCGTCTACCTATCAACAGTCATATTCAACACTCTTGCACGAAGCATGTAGAAATTGATATCCACTTTGTCCGCGATAAAGTTGCTTTGGGACACGCTCGAGTCCTCCATATCCCATTCGCCTACATATGCCGATATCTTCACGAAAGGACTTTCGACCCAACTGTTTCGAGAGTTTGTCTTCAGTCTTCACGTCCTTTCCATTACCGTTTCAACTGTGGGGTGCATTAGCCGACTATTGTTATTATTATTTATTATATTATTCTTGTACATATATCTTGTAATCTTGGCATGTGTATCTTTTAGATACCTTGTGTAATTGGTTAGGGTTACATGTAACTATATATATATCAATAATATACGTGAGACACACAATACTCTCTTTCTCAAATTCTATTATTCCTGTATCAACCACATTAATATTACTGTCAACCGCAACAATATTATTGTATTTGGCCTTTTATTATGTTTGCCTTTGTCTGCCGATCAACATAATAATTTTACTATAGTACACAATAATTACATAGTGATTTGTGTTAATATTACTGTGCTAGATAGTAATATAGCAATATGAGTGTGTTAAGTAGTAACATAGTTAATATTACTGTCAACCAAAGTAATATTTATGTTTTTTTTACGGGAGACAAATTGTTAAGGAAAAAATATTAAGAAACAAAAAAAAAAAAAAATCAACATCTTTGGTGACTGACGTTGACCACCAATCAGCGGCGGCGGTAACTATAATGATTTAACAGTGAACCCACCGTTGGATTCCACTATGAAAGGGCTATCTATACGTTTTGATTTCGTTCGATTTGGATCTCTAGATCTGTGTCTGTGGGAGTTCTCCCAAGAACGTGCGTTTTGACGGTGAATGTTCGGTTTTGAGGCATATCTCCCTCACCGGTGGTTGGAAATCAACGGGGCTTATACAGTTGGATTCTCCTTTTCAAGGGCTATCGGTGGGCGGTGGTTTTGCACTATTTAGATCTTTGCATCTGTTTTTGTGAGGATTTTACGACGCGTGCGCGGTACTGCCGACGAAGGGACTTCTAAGAGGCATAACTTCCTAACCGTTGGTCGGAATTTAACGGATGTTGTACCGTTGGAATCCTCTCTTCAAGAAATTTCGTTTGAGTATAATTTGGCACGATTTGGAGTAGGATATCTGGTGCTCTGATCATGTTACGGTCGGCGTAAAGAGTCCCACGTTGAAAGGACTCTTGGTAGCGGTGAGTTTTGAGATCCAAGGGATATTGATAGGGTTTTGGGCGTGAATTTGCAGGGAGAAACCTTTCCCGATGCTGCACATGGCGATGAAGGGTGGGCGTGGCAAGGAAACAGTTGGTAAGGGAGGGGAAACAGGCAAGGGCATGTCCAAACCCTTGCCCGCCCACCTGGTTACGGGTTTGGAGATTGGCGCGGCAGCTCCCACCACATCAGAGCCTATTACTTCGGTCATTTCTCAAACCGAAACATATAAGGCAGCAGAGGAACGTGGATGAGTTCCCACCAGTGACAAGGAAGCTCCGAAAACGTGAGCAAATTTCTTCAAAGGAACGCGCCCACCGCTGGCTGACTTGGCGCTCCACCCGGTGGAAGGATTGGATGACTCCGATGTCTTACCATTCGAAGAAGACGATGTAGAAGACTTGGATATGAGGGGTGTGTTCTTGATTGTCGGTTACTTTTCGGGGCCATTCTCGGAATAGATGCGATCAAGGACATCAACTCAAGATGGGGGCTCCCGTCGAAGTACCAAATCCATCCTACCAGGTGGATTTTGTTTAAATTCAAAACGGACCAAGATAGGACGAAGATTATGGAGTCGGGAAAGTATAACTCTGGTACTTCCACACTGTATGTTCGAAAGATGCCAAAGTTCTTTAACTTCGACATCAGAGACATGGTGTATGTTCCTGTTTGGGTGACGCTTCACAATATATCCGGAGAACTGTACAACCAGAAGTCCCTTTGTATGATTGGCCAAAAGATCAGTCGCCCGGTTTAAATGGTCAAGAATACTAAGGAGTTGGCCATCTTTGGTTATGCACGGATTCAGGTGGAGGTGGATGCTTTGAAACCTCTACGGAAATCGTTGACACTGATTAACTCGTTGAACCAATCCTATGAGGTTCCCATCGAGTATGGTTATATTCCGGTCTATTGCACTAAATGCAAGACGATTTCTCACATATCGGAAAAGTGTAGGGCTGATGTACTGAAGAAACGACATCGGATCCGGAAAAAGGCAGCACCCCATCCCCCCCGGAGGATGCTACGACCGTGACTCCACCTAAGCAAACTAAAGGAGGGGAAAGATGCCATTGTTCCATGGATGGGCACCCGCACGGAGGGTTTGAGTGATAGTGATGCTTCGGACGAAAACATTGGGGAGGAGGATGTGGCTGAATATGATGACTCGACGGATTGCTATGAAACGCCCATGCCTTCCGGGGAGGACCTACCGAACTTCAATAATAAAAATACTCATGTGGCTTCGACTCCGGGTGACCAGCCATTTGTTACGTTCAAGTAGAAGGACCTCCCGACTAATGCTATCCATGTGCCAAAAGAGAGGGATGACGCATTTCCACTGCGAGTGGAAGAGACGAAGACGCCCACTAGTGCAACCGATGAAGTTACGCCCTTGCCGCGGAGGGACATTGTTTTTCATATAGTTAAACAATGATCGTCGCCTGCTGGAACGTGAGGGGATTAAAAAATGCCATCATCCAAAACGAGGTCGCCGACCTCATTAAGAGACATAAGGTGTATGTATGTGGATTATTGGAGACGTAAGTATGGGATCCAGAGGTGTTGGAAGGGATAGGGGATGTTTGGTTATGTTTCCAATGAGAATTTCTAGTTTTCAAAATTTCTGAAGGAAAAAATAATTTATTGGTTTTTGTGTAGAAAATGAGAATATGTTTGGATGAAGGGGTATTTTTAGTTTTATGTAGGTATAGAAATGAGAATATGTTTGGTTGTGGTGAATTTTCTCTACGAAAGTACGTGCAAAAGTAGAATATAATGATTGAGGAGGATAATAATAATAATAATAATAATAATAATAATAATAATAATAATAATAATAATAATAATAATAATAATAATAATAATAATAATAATAATAATAATAATAATAATAATAATAATAATAATATTATTATTATTATTATTATTATTATTATTATTATTATTATTATTATTATTATTATTATTATTATTATTATTATTATTATTATTATTATTATTATTATTATTATTATTATTATTATTATTATTATTATTATTATTATTATTATTATTATTATTATTATTATAATAATAATTATTGTTGTTGTTGTTGTTTATATTCTTATATTATTATAATTATTATAATTATTATCATTTTATTATTTATTAGTATTATTATTATTATTATTATTATTATTATTATTATTATTATTATTATTATTATTATTATTATTATTATTATTATTATTATTATTATTATTATTATTATTATGATTATTATTATTATTATTATTATTATTATTATTATTGTTATTGTTATTATTATTATTATTATTATTATTATTATTATTATTATTATTATTATTATTATTATTATTATTATTATTATTATTATTATTATTATTATTATTATTATTATTATTATTATTATTATTATTATTATTATTATTAATTTTTTTTTAGTAGTAGTAGATAGAGAAATTGGGAGGAAAGAGAGTGTAGATATTAATGAGGAGAGAGAAATGAGAGGAGAGAGAGTGTGAATATTAATGAGGAAAGAGAAATGAGTTGATGAAATAAAATATATAGGTTAGTAGTAGGTTTTAGTAGGTTTGAAAATTGAAAAAAGTATGAATAGTGTATTTTCAATAGAAATTTGATAAGAAAAAATGGGATTTTCGGGATAAAATTGTGAAACAAACATGATCTCGGTTTTATGAATAGTATAAAACTGGAAATTGGGTTTGGAAATAAAACCAAACATCCCCATAATGTCTCGAAAATTCAGGCACTGGGGTCAGGTGAACAATTTCCAACTTCATCGGGCGGGCCGTATTCTATTATTATGGAATCCGACAGTAGTTCAGGTGGAGACGCTCGGAATGACGGACCAACTCATTTATTGCAAAGTCTCTTGTCCTGTGCATCGGCAAATTAAGGTGAGCTTTGTATATGCATGGTTTTCAATTACTTCTCGCAGGCCGTTGTGGACGTTTCTTGCAACCTACATACGGTCGAGCTTCTACTTTACCATGGCTATGCTTACGGGATTTCAACACGGTTCTTCAACCGGTTGAAAAATCAGGAGGCAATGATGCGACCCCTTATATGGTTAACAATATCCAAGAGTGTTGCTGGTTAAACGGGCTGGATGATTTAACATCTATGGAATTTTATTATACTTGGTCAAATCATACTGTGTGGAGAAAACTTGACCGAGCTATGGTGAATTCGACTTGACTGCAAACATATAGAGGCAGCTCGGCTACTTTCTTACCGTTCGGGAAGCACTCGGACCACTCGCCGAGTGGGTAGGGAGCTGGTCTCTGGCACGTTCCGATTCTTCAATATATGGACGATGCATGGGGAATGTATAACAATTGTTAAAGACGTTACGACAGCTAATCGTCAAGGCAGCCGACAATGGGCGGTGATAAAAAATCTTAAGGAATTGAAATCCCCTCTCAAGAGTCTTAATCGGAATGAATTTTGTCACATTTCAGAACGAGCTAAACGGGCGTATCTTGATATTGAGAAGACCCAACAGCAGCTGCATGACGATCAACACAATGCAGCCCTGCAACAAGGAGTACTTAACCGATCGGAGAAGGCAAAATTTCTCACAAAGACGGAACGAAGCTTCTAGTACCAAAAAGTGAAGCTACATTATCTAAACAACAGCGATCGGCCACCAAGTTCTTTCATGGAATGGCTTAACGGAATGCTCAGCGGAACCACGTGGCATCTATTCGACGCGCGGATGGGACGATGACCACATCACGTGTGGAAGTCCATGCAAATTTTTTGAAGTTTTACATGGAATTCTTAGGAACACGTCGGCCTTGCGAAGCTATTGACTTGGAGGTTTTACATTCCGGGCCATGGATTCACGAGGATGATAGTGCTACTCTTATGGGTCCAATCTTTAATTCAGAAATAAAGGATGCATTGTTTGATATCTCGGACAACAAAGCTCCGGGGCTGGACGGTTTTACTGCCCACTTTTTCAAACACTCATGGGACACGGTTGGGCCACTCTTGACGGAAGCAGTGTAAGAATTTTTTTGGAGTGGCTCTTTACTGAAGCAATGGGATAACACGGTACTTGTCTTCATCTCGAAGAAAGTACAAGCTCAAGAAGTGGGGGATTTCCGACCAATAGCTTGCTGTAATGTGATCTATAAGGTCATTGCCAAAGTCCTAATGATCTATAAGGTCATTGCCAAAGTCCTAACAACCCGTTTAGGCAACGTTCTACCAAAGATTATCGATAAAACACCATCAACGTTTGGGGGGGGGGGGGGGGGGGGGGGGATTGATCACGGAGAATATATACTTGGTGGAACATCTTATGCGGCATAACGAGAAGAAGAGTATTTCTCTTAGATGCTTGTTGAAGATGGATTTACGCAAAACATATGACTCGGTTAACTAGGAATTTCTCCAAGCTATGTTGGAGGGCTTGGGTTTCCCAGTTAAATTCATGGGATGGATTATGCAATGCGTAACTTCTGTATCATATTCGATCTCGATTAACGGTGAGACGAAGGGGTTCTTTCCTGCCATGCGTGGATTAAGGCAAGGAAATCCCTTATCGCCCTACTTGTTCGTCATATGCATGGAGTACCTCTCCCGGCTACTTCATGTACGTCCGATAGAACAAGAACTTAACTACCACCCGATGTGCCATCTACACAAGATAACACATCTGATTTTTGCGGACGATCTAATGGTATTTTCTCGAGGAGACGTGGAATCATTCCATATCCTCGCCAAGACTACGAATTTGGGCAGGTTTTGGGGCTCAAGGAAAATCATGCGAAGTCTAATATTTTCTTAGCGGGAGTTAAATTGGGGCACCGATTAGAGATCGAAAATGAGTTTCACTTTTCCACGGGAGTGTTTCCGTTTCGATACCTTGGAATTCAACTCGCTGCATCTAAAGTACGAGTGCTCAACTATCAACCACTGCTCGACAAAATCGAGCAAGCCATAGGAGCGTGGACATGCCAAACTCTCTCTTACGCCGGCCGTTTGGAGATTTTGAAAACCGTGGTTCAATGTATGTGTTGCTATTGGTTATCAATATTTTCGATCCCACATGCAATTATCGAGAGTATTGAGAAACTATGTAAAACAATTGTATGGGGTGCGGCTGTCCCGAAATTGGCATGGCCGAAGATGTGCAAACCGAAGGAAGAAGAGGGTTTGGGCCTCATTGATTTCACTGATTTGAACCGAAGCCTTCTCGTGAAAAACTTGTGGGATTTTCACTTGAAGAAAGACTCTGTGTGGATACAGTGGGTGAATGAATTTTATCTTAAGGAACGAACCATATGGGAGTGGTCACCGCCACTCACAGCTTCACCCTTCTTCAAGAGCAACATCCGAATCCGAGACGAACTGGTTGAGAGCGCGAGGACTACTCAGTTTCTTATTGCTAAGTTAGAATCTTGTACGGAGTTTGGAAAATTAAATGTGAGTAAAGTATACGACTGGATTAGGGCTAAGGCCCCGATCAGACCGTGGGGTAAACATCTTTTGGCTCCATCTATAACACCAAAGCACTCGTTTATCCTATGGATGGCATCTACGAATCGAATCGCCACAATGGACTGAGTGGAACGACAGGGGCGTAGAGTTGCCAACTCTAAATGCGTCTTGTGTGGCGTGGTGGACGAGACTAAGAAGCACCTCTTCTTCACATGCAGCATGTCTCGAGAGGTATGGGACAACATACGGATATGGTTGGGTATCCGCCAACGACCAACCACATTGGGTGCATCATTTAAATGGCTCAAGAAATACGTACGAAGGAAGTCGTACCACAGCAAGACGCAGCGATGTGCACTAGCAAGTCTCGTGAACCACATTTGGGAGGCTCGGAATAAGTGGAAATTTGAGAAAACTGGAACTACTCCGTAGGACCTCACAAGCAAGATCCAACTAGATGTTTACTCGACTATGTTCAGCCAGCACCCGGAGATAGCGATTTCAAGGACGAACGGATAACCGGTCAGCCTTATGCACCCATGAGTGCGTGATTTAGATACTAGGCTTCCGTGGGTTATCCCACTTTTATTTATTTTTATTTATGCTTTTAGTACGTTAGTTTATTTTTTATGCTTTCTGCAATAGGTTGTACGCTTTCCTCGGGTATACGCGTTGTAATTGTCTACGACTTTTTTTGATTTATAATATTTACATTTTAATAAAAAAAAAGTTTCAAATATAATGATTAATTTGTTTTTATATATTAATTTTAATTGAGTAAAATTTAAGTATGATAATGTAAACTCAAAATCTAAAACATATACTTAAAAAAAAAAACAAGATTTTATGTTGACAGTGGGATTCGAACCCACGCCCTTTCGGACCAGAACCTTAATCTGGCGCCTTAGACCAACTCGGCCATATCAACAATATTGCTTTCAATTACAATAGTCTGTATTTAAGTTTCATTTTATGGAGAATATATCACACATTTTTTAATTATAAAAAAAATATAAATTTTATAATATATTAATTTAAATTTGGAATTTCACACATTGAAGTCTATAAATATACTATACTAGTACTTCACCCGTACGATGCATGGTGGTCACCTTCGTGAACAAAGCCACTATTCAACAATTTAGGGTCGTAAAGAAAAATATTTCAAAATAAATATAAAACTAATACAAGTAAAGATGTTAAACAAAAACATTACTCCCAAAGCAATATAATATATGTTTAAAACTAATGCATAAAATATTCCGTTCGACATGTCTTTCATATGAGAATGCTAGAACTAATTAAATTAATGGAATCAAACGCACTGCACCATCTCGTTGGTCCACTTAAATCAAACAATAAAGAGTAGATAGCCAGCAAAGTTTACGTACTTCGCATGAATTCAGTTCAATACATTTTTATAAGAAACAACAATGACAATAATGAGTAATTTAACAATATTAATATTATATTACTTACCAAATGAGAATGCAGCCAGTATGATACAAATGCAAAATCAGGTGCAAACATACCTAAACATAAAGACCACATACACACATTAATAAGACTAAATATAGTTATAATAATATAAATAGACGATAATTTACGATATATACCTTCATATGCGCTGAAATACTTCTTTGGAAACAACGTTGCTAATTGAACTGGACGATCCACCGGATTCGGACTTGATTAGGATCTTTATGCCATATCTACTCTTGACTCTCTAGAGCACAACGTACAACTGACAGTGGGTGAATACAGGTCTGGGTAGATACAAACCGACGTGGGAAAGTGTTTGACCCTGACTCTTGTTGATGGTCATTGCAAAGTAAACCATCAGCGAAAATTGTCGCCTCTGGAACTTATTTGATAGAGTAGAGTTTGACAGGAACAACGTCATCCGATATTTTTGCCAAATAGAACCTTGCAACTAAGAACATGAGTTTCCATTCTAACAACTTGAAGTCTGGTTCCATTGCAAAGTCCTCTCGCTTGGTTGATGTTTTGTATGAGCAAAACAAGAACATTTTCCTTGAATTTCAGCATATGTGAAGGGAGACCGGAGCAAGACACAGTGTTGAGGAATTCGGTCGTATAAATTTCAGAATTCTCATCAAAAATCATTTCATCATTGCACATACTATCCGCACTGATGTACAACTTCTCTTCGCCGGGAAGGAGGGAACATAAGTAGTCGTTGACAAACTCAACACAATCGTTAGTTGGCACAAGCACTGCCCTCCCTTGGAAATAATCGGGATTTGATATGTTACTCTACAAATCCAAATATACTAACAACAACAGCTCCAATAATTGATCTTCTGAATCGGGAACTAGCATGTCCTCGGCAATCTCAACGGACGCTTCACCCATCGTTTTGCTCTCCTTCCTCCCCATTACTGATACTCAGTATCCAATCAGCAAACTCCTTTACTTCAACTTCGGATGGATTAGAGCTTGATTGAAGCCTTATATTCGTATGCAACTTAAGAACCTTACAATCTTCCCAAAGCTGAGATGAGTTGATCGTAGTGTGAACAATGTTCTGCCTTGATGCCTTCAGTTATTTCTATGTTTTTTCAGTTATTGCTTCTGAATATGGATCATGTTGTTAGACAAGTCTCATTTGTGATGTAATGAAGAAATGTATATTTATTCAATATGTATTAATAATTAAAATTTGTGATGTTTCAGGTTAAATTTCAGACCATCGTCAAGAGTCATCATTCAAGTGACATGTCTGGGATACATGGTGATGGCGAAGGAAATGAAGATCCAAGAATCGAAAATCAAGAGAAAGAAGAAAAAGAAGATGGAGATGATGCATTCATGACAATAGCATCTGCTCTTCTTAAAGAAGTTATTGATAAAGTGTGGCTCGAGGAAGTTGGATGACCAATAAAAGGAAGAGTTTACGCCCTTGGATCGGAGTCCAGTTCTGTTGTACAATGAGGTGGTCCTACGTTTCATGTTCCAACCGGTTCTTTATCAGGATCATCTGTACCTTCTCAATTCTTATTTAAAACCGCTTCCTTCAAAAAAGTTGTTAATCGAGCGGTGGAGCAAAAATTAACCAATATGAAGGTTACTTTTCAAGAGGAACTACAAGCCTTGAAAACAACCATTCAAGAGATGGGTGAAAGACAACCTGGAGGAGCTGGTAGAGATGGACAGTAGCATCGCACTTATATGGTATTTTTTTTATCACGACTATTTTTTATCGTTTGGAAGACGAGTAGTAGTGCTTAGCCTTACAATCTTGAAGATTGTGTTTTGAATTATCATTATGTGGATATCATATATGTTAGCTCAGTTGCAAGTTGCGTTTGGGTTGATTTTATGGATTTATAAGTCGGTGTTTGTTATATTCTTGTTGACTCGATATTGACTATGGCAGAAAAAATGGTGTTTGATTTTTATCATGTATTTGTTGTCTTGATTGAATTGGTGGATTATGGGAGAAAGTGTGGTGCTTATTTTTTTTAAGGAGGTGAATATTCATGTATATAAGGCATTGAAATTGTTTTGAAATAGGGAAAAATTAAAATTTGAGATATTTTTTTTTAATTTAAAATTGTTTTAGCGACGGATTTAGCGTCCGACACGAAATTCTGAAAATTCATTTTTCCAACGGATGTAGTGACAACGGACATGGCAATTGTTGCTCGAATATCACTAGTCAGTTGTAACGACGTCTGAGTATGCATTACCGACCGTTAGGTTTGTGGATACGTTAGCAACGGATTTTTGTTGTTTGTCTCTAAATTTAGCAAGGCCGGTTTTGGCGATGGCATGTGCGACGGCCGAAATCCGTTGCTAACTATATTTTGGCGACGGATTAAACGAATTAGTGACGGGTATATCCGTCACGAAATCTTCATTTTCCAGTATTTATTTACAAAAGTAAAAACTTTTCTTATATTAATATATTAATGGGGAAAAAATTAAAACTTTCACAAACTTGTTTCTTTAAAACATTTTATTACACTTAATTTTATTTGTTGAAAATAGTCAAATATCAACACTATAAAAGACTGTATATTCTCAAACACCTAAGCAACCTATAAAATCTAAAAATAACTTATAAGCTATATATTCAAACACCTTAAAAGAGATGGCAAGTTGGCTTTTTTTAGTGATATTCACGACTTTAGTGTGTGATTAAAGGAATCCGATTTACATGATCTGGGTTTAACGGGTTATCGGTTCACTTGGCTAATAATAGAAAACTTCATATGGTCTAATAATAGAAAACACTCATTTACGATAAGAGAGCACATTGACAGAGCTTGTGCTACTGATGATTGGAGAAACCTATTCCCTTATTATCGTGTCGTTCACCTAGAAGCGCTAAACACTTATCATATTCCCATTCGTATCGATATAAAAATTGAGAACTACCAGGCACCAAGAAGAGGAGGAGGAGGGGCTTCAAGTTCGAGGCCATGTGGCTAAAATTGAAGGAATGCGCTAAAATCATTGATGAAGCTTGGAGAGAAAATCCAGTCTTGAACAATGAAATGGTCAGTGGGGCAAGTTGGAATATTGTAAAATGAAACTAATCAACCGGAGGAAACACTCGTTCAAAAGAGTCGCCAAACGAATCTTTACATTAAAAGATCATATCCTCAAGCTAGGAATTGCTTACAGATGAGATGGATAAAAAACTCAAGGCAATCTCAATTGAAATGAATGATTTACTTGATAAATAGGAAATGATGTGGAAACAACTCGCAAAAACTCACTGGATGTGGGAATGAGACGAAAACACGAAATTCTTTCACACCAAGGCCCCGTCAAGAAAAAAAAAACACAATAATGGGTCTTCGAAATTTTGCTCGGATGCGATGCGCAGATGATGTTGTATTGGAGGGTATAGTGCTGGATTATTTCAGAAGTTTTTTGCAAATAGTACCCATGTGAAATCTCGAACGAGTCAAAACCCCCCTGTGTTGCAAACTGAAACACGTTGTTATATTTTACAAAAGTGTTTTTAACTCTCTTACTTTCAAACTAAATTTTAGTTATTACTTAGTGGGCTAAGTGTTATGACTTAGTGGGTTAAGTAGTGATTAGTGGGTTTAATTGTGGGTTTTATTTTAAACTTCCTAACTAACCCACTAACCCATTATCTTGAGTGCTCTTGTGGCTGGTTTTCTTGCAGATCATGGGCTGAGGAGTGGAAGCTTGGCAAGTCTATAAATACCAAACTCAAGACTCAAGAACACTACAGATTTCGAGGAAACAAAATAGAGCTGAAGTTTTAATCTCGAGAATTTTTAGTGTGTTTTCTAGGATCTGTTGTACGTACTCCTTATGAGTACATTCTTTGAAATCTAGAATTTTTAATATTTTTCTTTTAGTATCTAGATTTGATTGTAAGAGTGATCTTGAAAAAGATTCATTCATAAGGAAGAAGTTTTCGCACCTCTTCTGTTTGTATTCTTAGAATACTAATTTTAATATAATTTTTCCGTCCTGTAAAGGGCAAGTTCACAAGTCTTTTCTTGTGAACATTTTTAATTCTGAGCATTGTCTTTTAATCTTTATATTTCCGCTGCATGTTGTCTCAAGTGTCATAACATTTTAGATAACATCTCTGTATAATACGAATTCGGGACCATAAATTCTTTCAATTGGCATCAAGAGCCAACACTTGACGTATACTAAGTGTTTGTTCCTATTTTCTTTACATGAACGAATTCGTGATGGATACTCAGATGACTGCTTCTATGCGACCTCCTGTACTTGATGGCACGAACTATACCTACTGGAAAGTCAAGATGAGGGCGTACATCAAAGCCATTGATGAGAGAGCATGGAGATCTATTCTCACTGGATGGAAGCCACCAACTATCACAGATGTGGACGGAGATGTTTTTCCAACTCCAGAATTACGGTGGACACCAGACGATCTATCAAATGCTAACCAAAACTCAAAGGCGTTAAATGCAATTTTCAATTGAGTAGATTTAACAATGTTTAAATTAATCTCTGTATGCACTTCTGCAAAGGATGCTTGGGAAGTTCTTCAGCTACATTGTGAGGGATCAGATAGTGTCAGAAGAACCAAGCTCAGATTACTCTCTTCCAAATTTGAGAGACTGAGAATGGAGGAAACTGAAACAATTTCTCAGTACAATGAGAAGTTGATTGATTTGGCTAATGAATTTCAACCATTAGGTGGTCCCTTGAGCAACAAGACACTAGTGAATAAGGTATTGAGAACTCTTCCAGAAAGGTTCAGCATGACGGTTACTGCTATTGAGGAGGCTAAAGATACATCATCTCTACGGCTGGACGAGTTAATTGGTAGTCTCAAGTCCAGAGAGATGAACTTCGAAGATCAAAGAAAGGAGAAAGGAAAGGCTATCTCAAATGCACTCCAGGCAGAATTAGAAAAGGAAGATGTTGCTCTGGAATATGATGATGATGCATAAGAATGTCTCAACAATGTGGCATTTCAAATTCAGAAATTCAATAGGGCGTACAGACGAAGTGGAATCAAGCCCAGACAGTTACTTCCAGAAGGCTCTCCACAAAATAGACAAACTCAGCCCCGGAACAGATCTATTCCACAGAGAACATTTCCTCAAACATCTTCTCAAAACACTTTAAAAAATTCTTCATTTATTCGTTCAAATTCTGAACCACCTAACTTGGATCATATTAAATGCAGGGCTTGTTCAGGGTTTGGACATTATGCTAATGAATGTGCAAACACCTTGAGAAGAAGATGAATGAGTTTGATTTGTGCTGTCAGTGATGAGCAGGAAGAACAACCTGAACAGACAGAGGAACAACAATCCTCTAAACAAGCTATTTCTGTCAGATATCTCACTGGAAGTTTCTCTGAAACAGAATCCCAAGGAGTCTCTCTGGATGCTGCAACACTTTCTGAAACACTTTCAGTTTGTGAGTTAAATACTGATCATTATACATGTTTAAACTCTATTTCTGTGAATACAGCAGAATCCAGTAATGAAGCAGTCAGTGATGATGAAGAAATGTGTAAGAAGCTGATCAGAAACTTGGAGAAGAAGACTCAAGCTCTAGATGCAGCCAACAGGGAAAATTCTTCCCTTAAAGAAACAATCACACATTTGGAGGTTGGTATCACCAAAAATGATCTTGAACTGGCAAAGGTGAAAGATGAACTCAAAGAAGCAACTCTAGCAATCAAGAGGATGAATACCGGCACAACTAAACTCGAAGAGATTGTGTCACTGGAAAAGTACAACAAAAAGGAAGGTCTAGGGTTCAAGAAACAAGTGAAGAAACACAAGCCAGTAAAGAAGAAAGAAATTGTCTTTGTCAAAGAGAAGGGTTCAAATGGCAAGGAATCCAGGAATCTCACAGTCACCACTTCAGAATCCAGAACAAGGGGATACATTTGTCATTACTGTTTCTCACCAGGACATATTCGTCCATTTTGTGAAAAACTCAGCAGTGACAAAATGTTGTACAAAATAAGGCACATCACTCCAGGGAACACTTCAAAGAAAAAGGTAGAATGTACCAAAAGGGAGTGTAAAATATGGACTCCCAAAGGTAAACTTTTGTGCAAAGCAGTATACACCTCTTTAAATGCTAACATTTCAGGTTCATGGTACTTTGATAGTGGATGCTCTAGGCACATGACTGGAACAATGGAATTTCTATCAAACTACCACACACTTAATGGAGGACGTGTAACCTATGGAGGAGGAGCTAAAGGCAAAGTGGTTGGACGTGGAACACTCAGTATTGAGGGACTCCCAAAACTTTCAAATGTCTTACATGTTGAAGGATTGGGGTCAAACCTCATCAGTATCAGTCAATTGTGTGATGATGATCTACGTGTAGAGTTTGATAAATACTGTTGTTCAGTGTTTGATAACCAAAATCATTGTGTATTGACAGGTTCCAGATCAATGGATAATTGCTATCAAACTGGTGACACCATATCTTGCAAGAGCTCAAGAGTAAGTGAAGTAGAGCTATGGCACCAGAAGCTAGGACACACAAACTTCAAAAATCTGAAGCTGCTCAACAAATACAATGCCATAAGAGGAGTACCAGACCTCAAGATCAAGGATATTCCTATATGTGGAATGTGCCAGAAGGGAAAGCAAACTAGAGTACCACACAAAGTGTTGCAACACGTTGGTACCACTATTTGTTTTGAACTTGTACATATGGATCTTATGGGTCCTATAGAGGTAGAAAGCCTAGGTGGTAAAAAATATGTCTTTGTATGTGTGGATGATTTTTCAAGATATACATGGGTGTACTCTTTAAGAGAAAAATCAGACACTTTTGAGGTGTTCAAAAATCTGTACAGGTTTGTTAAAACTCAATTTCAAATTTCTGTTCGTAGAATCAGGTCTGATCATGGAAAAGAATTTGAGAATGCTTTATTTCTTGCTTTTTGTAATAAAAAGGGTATAAAGCATGAATTTTCTGCTCCAAAAACTCCTCAGCAAAATGGTATTGCTGAAAGAAAAAACAGAACCATCCAAGAAATGGCTAGGGTGATGATGAGTGCAAAAAATCTGTCTAAAAGGTTTTGGGCTGAGGCTGTCAACACAGCTTGTCACATCTCAAATCGTGTGTATCTAAGATTAGGATCTATGATGACTTCATATGAAATTCTTTATGGCAAGAAACCTAATCTAGAATACATGCATGTGTTTGGATGTGTCTGCTATGTTCTAAATGATAGAGAGCATCTAGCTAAATTTGATTCAAAAAGTGATTTCAGTTTGTTTATGGGATACTCTAATAACAGTCATGCCTATAGAGTGTATAATCTAAGAACTCGAACCATTATTGAATCTGTAAATGTGGTATTTGATGACTTTGCTGATCTCCGCAGTAAAACAGCTGAAGATGAAGTTGATGACTTAATTGCTGAAAGAGACACAACCGAAGAAGACACTTCTCCCACAGATGATTCAGATACAGACAGTTCAGGGTCAAAAGAAGAAAGTGCTGAGCCAAGTGTGACCACATCTGACTCAGTACATCCTCCAGAGACTGAGTTACAGCCAATCTTTGATGTCTGCAGAAAGGAACCCTCAAGTAGAATTCAGAAAAATCACCCATCTACTCAAGTAGTGGGAGATATCTTTGATGGAATGAGGACCAGAAGAAAAGAGAGAGTAAACTACAGAGATATGGTAAGATTTGCAAATTTATCTTCTGAATGTGCACTAACTGGAACCACTTGTTTTGTGTCTTCAGTAGAACCAAGAAATATTGCAGAAGCTCTGAAGGATGAATTCTGGGTAAATGCAATGCATGAAGAGTTGAATCAGTTCATCAGAAATGATGTTTGGTACTTAGTTCCCAGACCAAACCATGTAAATGTGATAGGAACTAAGTGGATCTTCAAAAACAAAACTGATGAAAAAGGTACAGTGGTTAGAAATAAGGCTAGGTTAGTAGCACAAGGTTATACCCAAATTGAGGGTATAGACTTTGATGAGACTTTTGCTCCAGTAGCTAGAATTGAATCTATTAGATTACTTCTTGCTATAGCCTGCTTTCTTAAAATCAAACTGTATCAGATGGATATTAAAAGTGCATTTCTGAATGGGGTTCTGAATGAGGAAGCATATGTAGAACAACCCAAGGGTTTTGAAGATTCTGCCAAGCCTAATCATGTTTTCAAGCTTAAGAAGGCACTGTATGGTCTTAAACAAGCTCCTAGAGGTTGGTATCAAAGACTCACTGACTTCTTACTTGATATACAATTCAATAGAGGAGAGGCAGATAGAACTCTATTTATTAGAAGAACAAATAATCATATCATTATTGTTCAGATATATGTTGATGATATTGTTTTTGACTCTACTTGTGCTAATCTTTTACAGTCTTTTGTAGATTCTATGTCTCACACTTTTGAAATGAGCATGGTAGGGGATTTGAATTACTTCTTAGGACTCCAAATCAAACAAAGAGGTGAAGGAATGTTTGTAAATCAAAAGAAGTATGCTCTCAATCTGGTCAAAAGATTTGAGTTGGAGTCAGCCAAGCACATGAAAACTCCAATGGGTTCCAGTCAAAAACTGTCCAAGGATGATGTTGCAGAAGATGTTGACAGCACTCTATACAGAAGCATGATTGGAAGCCTTCTGTATCTAACAGCAAGCAGGCCTGACATTATGTTTAGTGTTTGTGTGTGTGCCAGGTATCAAGCTAATCCCAAAGTCACTCATCTTAAAGCTGTGAAGAGGATTATTAGGTATGTTGCAGGTACAGTAGATTTAGGGATTCAGTTTTTCAAAGACACAAACACAAACTTGATAGGTTTTAGTGATTCTGATTGGGCTGGGGATATTAGTGACAGAAAAAGCACTTCAGGTGCATGTTTCTTTTTGGGGAATAATCTGGTTTCTTGGTTTAGTAGAAAGCAAAATTGTGTATCTCTATCAACAGCTGAATCAGAATATGTAGCTGCTGGAGGGTGTTGTGGTCAACTAATTTGGATGAAACAAATGTTGGGAGATTACGGGTTGACCAGTGATACCCTGACCATATATTGTGATAATTCAAGTGCTATTGACATTTCAAAAAATCATGTTCAACACTCACGAACTAAACACATAGATATTAAACATCATTTTATTCGTGATATAGTTGAGAAAAATATATTGTGCTTAAAGTACATTCCTACAGAAGATCAGCTGGCTGACATCTTTACAAAGGCATTAGATTATGAGAGGTTCTCTAAACTCAGAAAATCTCTCGGGATGTGTACTCAATAAACATGTCCTAAAATATGTTGCAGCACCTCATCCAATATCTTAAGCTGCAACATAATTTATTGAAGCTTAGCTTCTTTAAATAATGACTTCGCTGTGATGAATTATTTTTCTAAATAAGTAACTGGAAGTCTTTCACCTTGAAACGTGATCATGCTTCATGTAAACATTTGGGAAATAATTTCACTCACATAAGTCAAACTCCTCTATTTTGATAGTCATATCTTAGTAACTGAGGAACCTTCAAACTGAACACTTGATCATGTTCCATGTGAATTGTTTGACTTGAAAATAAGAGTTTATAAAAAAAAAAATATATATATATATATATATATATATATATATATATATAATACAATCTATGCATGTTAGCCAATTTTTTTTTCATACTATTAATCATTAATAAATCGGTTTTTCTATTTTTGTGAATATTTCGTGAGTGATAAATATTATTTTTATTATTTATATTGAATTATCACTATTTATATGGGTCATGGGGTTCATGGGTTAGTCTTTTATTTTCCACTAAGTCCACTCCTTATTGTGCCATGTGTCACGTTTTGCTTTAAACTGCCAAAGGAAGTGTTATTCTCCTTAATCACACTTTCTCCCAGAAAAACGCACCCCACTTCTTCATCTTCTCCACTTCGATTTTTCTCAGCAAAAATTAGGGCTTATAAATTTCGTGCTTAATCTTTCAAAAATTCACACCTTCAAATCAAAAGCACAAAGAAGAAATTTTCATCTACTGTATCATGGCATCTTCACCTAGAAATCCCCTTCCAGCCGAAGATGATGTCCACAACGATGCTGCAGCACCTGAACCGGCAGACCCAAATCTGGCAATCATTGTTCATCCGGTCAACCTTGATGCTCTTCCTATCAGCTACATTGAGCCGGGAGACGAGCTGAATCTGATTGACCCAGACAACTTCGATTTCGTGGGTCCCTCTTCCACTGCCGGAAGATTTCCAACTCGCCGGTCCAAGCGCATGAACCCCTTCCCAGATCTGAATACGGCTGGACCACAACGCCGGAGGGGAGAAAACTCTCCCAGAAGAGGAGGCAGAGGTAGAAGAAGAGGAGGCAGAAGTGGCAACACTCCAGTTCGGCCAAATCCACGACGAGGCCTTCATTTGGTAGATGAAGAAACTGATGATGAAGCAGGGGATCCTACTTTTGCAGCACCAGAGGCTCAAGCTCTATCCTCCAGCTCCTCCGAGTCATCATCCAACAATTCACCTCCCCTAGCATCAACTCAGGGGGAGACATCTCAGCCCAGCATGGCAATAGCAGCCTCTCAACATCCTGTTCCAGAAGGTGTTGCTGCACCTGTTTCTGAAGGTGTTGCTGCACCTGTTCCAGAAGATGCTGCTGCACCCACTGTTTCAGCAAATGTTCCTCAGAATGCTGCTGAGGGTGCTGCTCCTTATCAGGATGAAGAAATGCCTGATTTCTCTGGGATGTCCTCTGCAGAGCATGTTGACATTCCCATTGTTGATGCTCAGGAGTTCACTACTACTGAAGAAACTCCATCAGTCCCTCATGCAGACCCTCTGGAAACCCTAGCAGAAGCAGCAGTTCAAGCAGATACATCTCCTCCTCAAGCTAAAGAACCAGAGAAAAGTGATGACAGCTGGGAGGTTCCTCTAGCTGCATTTCGCAAAAATTTGCCATCTTCAGATTCAGACAGCGAATCTTCTGAAGACTCTTCTCAGCAGGAAGAAGATGTTGTCCCACCTGCTGCATCACCTGAACCAGCATACATTCCAGATGAACTGGAAGATTCAGAAGATGAAGACACCTCAGAAGAAGAAGAACCAGACTTGGATGGGAAGAATTTGTCAACCCCGTTTGAGGTAAACAATGCCTTCAGTCCTAATTTTTATTTTGAATCAGATTCCATTTTGAGTCCTCAAGTCATGAATTGTCAATTCATTGAGGAAAAGAAAATTTCCAAGGAAGAGTTTGATAGGCATAGAATCACAGCTTTTCTTCATCAAAGAAATATTCTTAGCCTAATTGAGATTGCCTGCTCCTATGATCCCACTGTTGTGAAGGAGTTTTATGCCAACTTGCAAACCTCTTTTTTAAAGAAAAACTCTCCAAACTTTGGCAAAGTTTTTGTTAGAAATTCAATCTTCTCCTTCTCTCCCAACATTATCAACTCTCATTTACAAACTCCTACTGTGATAGATGAGGATAATTATGGTGATTTTAATGAGGTTTGTAAAGTTATCTCTGGAAACCGTTTAAGAAATTGGCCTGCACACCCCAGAAAATTTAAGGTTTCTCAACTCACTGCTTTTTACTCTGTCCTGTTTAGACTCACAGTGACTAATTGGATTCCATCCAAAAATGTCTCTGTGGTAACTAAACCTCATGCAGTACTCATGTACAAATTGGGGATGGGACTACCAGTTGATTTTGGCAAACTCTTTTTCAATACTATAGGTCATCTTGCCCAGAAAATTTCACCCTCTACTCATCTTCCTTATCCTTCTCTCATCTATTCCATTTTACTCTCTCAAAACTTGGGCCAAGATGACTCTGAGTATCTTCACACTCCACAAGGCATGATCACTGTATCTCAAAATTTTCTAAGAGCTCCTCATGTCCAGGATCTTCCCTGGAATGGAGATAATTTTCTCTCAAGTGAATCAGGTCAAAATAATCTGGGTACTGAAGGTGTTGCTCCCAATGTTGACAACACTTCTAACATTCTTGTGTCTGTTCCTAGAGATCTTCTGTTATAGCAGCTTACTCACTCTCTAGCTCAGATTACCTATCACCAGACCATGGTGGACATGCTCCAAAAGGCTCTTTCTGATCAAAAAGGGGGAGAAAAAGGTCATGAGGCTGAAGCAGGAACTTCTCACCCTTTGGATGCCAGAGGCAGAGGACAAGGAGTTAATGAAAAAGAAGCAAAGAATGAGGGAGAAGAGGAGAGCAGTGGATCCAGTGCAAGTGATGGAGGAGCAGCAGCTGACACTGAGGAGACTTTGGAGATTCTACTTTAAATGTTTTCATGAACAATATTTTGATTTTGTTCTGTTTTTTATTTTTCCCCTGAACCTTTAATTAGGACTGCACTTTGGTTATTTTTTGTTTAAGTTTTTTGTTGGACTATCTTGCTGAATTTGTTTTGAATTGATCTTTCTATATTATTTTTGGTATTTTCAAATTCAGGGGGATTCTAGCAATATCTCAAGGGGAGTTCTAGCTAAAATTTAGTTTTGATCAGAAAGTTAAAAAGGGGGAGTTTGAAACACGTTGTTATATTTTACAAAAGTGTTTTTAACTCTCTTACTTTCAAACTAAATTTTAGTTATTACTTAGTGGGCTAAGTGTTATGACTTAGTGGGTTAAGTAGTGATTAGTGGGTTTAATTGTGGGTTTTATTTTAAACTTCCTAACTAACCCACTAACCCATTATCTTGAGTGCTCTTGGGGCTGGTTTTCTTGCAGATCATGGGCTGAGGAGTGGAAGCTTGGCAAGTCTATAAATACCAAACTCAAGACTCAAGAACACTACAGATTTCGAGGAAACAAAATAGAGCTGAAGTTTTAATCTCGAGAATTTTTAGTGTGTTTTCTAGGATTTGTTGTACGTACTCCTTATGAGTACATTCTTTGAAATCTAGAATTTTTAATATTTTTCTTTTAGTATCTAGATTTGATTGTAAGAGTGATCTTGAAAAAGATTCATTCATAAGGAAGAAGTTTTCGCACCTCTTCTGTTTGTATTCTTAGAATACTAATTTTAATATAATTTTTCCGTCTTGTAAAGGGCAAGTTCACAAGTCTTTACTTGTGAACATTTTTAATTCTGAGCATTGTCTTTTAATCTTTATATTTCCGCTGCATGTTGTCTCAAGGGTCATAACATTTTAGATAACATCTCTGTATAATACGAATTCGGGACCATAAATTCTTTCACAAACAATTACTGAAACCCCCCTACAAACTTTTTTAAATAACAAACTCAACCATTTGCAAATTAGCCTTTGAACACACGTGAAATAAAAATGTATTATATATCAATAAATCAATTAAAAAGAAAAGGAAAAAAAATTCATCCCCCCCCCCCCCCCAAAACATCTTCAACCTCCTCATCTTTTTCTGAGGCAGGCCCAGCCTCCGCCGCCACCGAAGCTACTGGCATTGGTACTTTTCTGGACCAAAACCATCTTCCCCCGGACATCTGCCATCCTCCTTCCACCAACGCCGCCCCTCCCCTTTCTCGACTACCGGAGCACTGCCGCTGCTGGTCCTTCTTGATTTTCCTCCAACTTCGACCAAAACATCCCAAGGTCCCAACAACAACAACTTCGACTACTACCCAATTTTGTGACGTATTTCTATTAAATCTGATTTTCTCTTCTTCATTCTTCATCTTCATCCACAACCCACCCTTGTCAAAACCTAAGAAACCATGGCCCCCGAAAAATATTTGGCCCAAACCAAATATTTTATTAATTGGCCTATGACCAATTAATTTTCCTATATTTTGAACTCGGTTAAAAGAACAGACACAACCTTCTGCTTCTTCTTCCAACCATTGCAACCTTCTATGAATGGATCTCTACCGCCTATAAATAAAGGCAAAATTTGGCCAATTCTATACGGAATTTAATCAGCAATTACGAGATAGTTTTTCATATTTTTCTTTCCCTTCGTCAAAGTTTCGTTTGTTGTTCAAGTTCGCCGTGGATCGAATATTCGTGAAAATATTTGACAACCGATCGTTGTACCTTTTGGGAGACTACCGGGAAGAAACTGTGTACCGGTGACAACCCGGAAATATTGTCTTAAGGGAATTGCTTTGACAAACAAGTAAATATTTTCATTGGTTTACGCAGATTCTTTTATTTATATATATATATATATATATATATATATATATATATATATATATTAAAGAGATGAAGGTGAGTTATAGGTAAATTTATGGTTTCAATTTTTTGTTTGGGTTTAAATGGATAAGGGTAATATAGTCAACAAATGATTTATAGATATGAAATTACTAAACCTAAAAGTGTTTCGGTTAAAGAAAATTTGGGTCTCTCGTTGGGATTGATTAATTAGTGCCAATTAGTAGGAACTTTTAGTTAATAATCCTCTTAAAAATAAGTTGTTTTTTGGGCAATAAATATAAAAGCACCTCAGTTTTTCTAGTTTAAAACACTTGTATATGTTTTTTTTTAAATTGTACGGGATATTTGTGTTATTGTTATTTTTATCGAGGATAAATAAATAGTGAATAATAAAAAGGCCCATCACATGGGATTTACATGTACACTTAGGGGTGTGAACGAGCCGAGCTCGAGCCGAGCTCGCCTCTTTTGGCTGGCTCGAGCTCGAGCTCGAGTTTATTTTGTCGAGCTCGAGCTCGAGCTCGAGCTCGTCGAGTTCTTCTTTTTCTGGCTCGAGCTCGAGCTCGTGTTAATTTTGTCGAGCTCGAGCTCGAGCTCGAGCTCGAGCTCGAGCCCAATCCCTTTTTTTTTTTTTTTTCTTTTTTTAAATATTATTTTATTATTATTTTATTATTATTTTATTATTAAAAAATATTTTAAAAAATTACAAAATAAACACAAAATTGTGATTATATATTTTTTTAATATTTGTATTTATTTCTATAATATTTTATATTATTATACATTTTTAAATAAAAATAACATATAAAAAATAAAAATAAATAAAAAAAATAAAAAAATATTAATAAATCCGGCTCGCGAGCCGGCTCGCGAGCTGATGAACAACTAAAATCGGGCTCGAGCTCGGCTCGTCAGAAAGCTCGAGCTCGCGAGCTCGAGCTCGAGCTCGAAAACCTCGAGTCCGAGTTCGAGCTTTTTACGAGCCGGTTCGTCGAGCTCACGAGCCGGCTCGGCTCGTTTACCACCCCTATGTACACTGGTCCATAAAAATACAGTCTCTCAATTAAACCTAACCCCATGTCTTTAGTCTAAAATAGCATCCATAATATAATTTTTATCAATTCCATCGATTACGCTCTAACTTCCTTAATATTACACATTGAACCCAGAGTTAAACAAATATTCACATTAACCCCCAAACTTTTTTTTTCAGAAAATATTTTTTTTACTGAATTTTTTTTTCCGGCCAGATTCCGGCGTTGACCTTTTCTTTTTTTGATGAATTTTTTTTGCTGAAATTTTTTTCTGGCCGGTCAACCACCGTTGATCGCCGGTCTTCGGCGTTAACTATTTTTTTTTCCGAATTTTTCTTTTCTTAGAAAAAAATATTTTAATTAATATTACTGTCTTGGCTACTAAATTACTGTCTCAGTCAGTAATATTACAGTTTGGGACAGTAATATTATGAATATTATTTCCCGAACAATAATATGATTAATATTATTGTCTAAGAAAGTTAAATTACAGTTGAAGACAGTAATTTAGCAGCCAAGACAGTAATATTAATTAAAATAATTTTTTTTAAGAAAAAAAATTTAAAAAAAAAAAGTCAATTAACAGTTAAATTACTGTCTCCGATGATAAATAACTGCTGTAGACGGTAATTTAGCAACGAATACAGTAATATTAATTAAAATATTTTTAAAAAAAAAAGTAAATTAACAGTTAAATTACTGTCTCCGACAGTTAAATAACTGCTGGAGACAGTAATTTAGCAGCGAAGACAGTAATATTAATTAAAATATATTTAAAGAAAAAAAAGTCAGTTAACAGTTAAATTACAGTTTCCGACAGTTAAATAACTGTTGGAGCCATTAATTTAGTAGCCAACACAGTAATAATATTAATTAAAATATTTTTTTAAGAAAAAAAATTTTAAAAAAAAAAGTCAACGCCGGAGACCCGGCGGTCAACGGCAGTTGACCTACCGGAAAAAAAAAAAGTTTCAGAAAAAAAAAAAAAAGTCAACGCCGGAGACCGGCGGTCTCTGGTGGTGACGGGTCAAAATTGGGATCAAAATTGAAATTATGGTTAAAATTGGTTAATTGATCAAATTGGGATAACTTGGGGAGTAAATTATGAAATTGGAGTTGAATTGGGTTTCAATGAATTGTGAGTAATTTTTTTTTTTTTTTTTGAGTAATTTTGGTATATATAAAAGGATTTTCCTTATTTGCAAATAAGTTTGAATGAGCTGGATTTATTCGAAAGACAAAAAAGTTGGATGTGCCTATTTTAATTAAGTGCCCTTGTTATTTGTTATTTGCCCAAATAAATATTTTTATATAAATAAGTCATAAATTAAAGGTTTATTGCAAATACTTTAACTTTTAATTGGTTGTCTAAAAATCTATTATTGAGACCATTTGCAAATATAATTTTTTCGACTTCTAGAAATATAAATATACTATTATTTTAAGATTTTATTCACCATCATCAATTTTCACTTTTTTTAGAAGGAAGATTACAAACACTGATTAATTGTCGAGTACTCAAGTATAGTTCAAGTTCTTGGAGTTGTTGTCAAAAGAAAGAACTTATATAATTATTAAGTTACATAACTTCCGATTAATTTAGTGGGCTTATCTAATATTCAAAAAGAAAAAAAAAAAAAAAACAATTACTTAGGTGACTTCGTCGACCCTACACTCAGTGATAAACATCGAGTGGATCTTCTGCTGCCACATGTCATTTTTTGTATTTTATAATATAGTGCGCCGCTTGGGTTTACCTTTAGAAGTTTTAGAAAGAAAAAAAGGACACGTGGCAGCAGATGACCCGCCTGGTGTTTATCACCGGGTGTAGGGTCCAAGGAGCCTTACTTAGGTTATGTGTAGCATGGAAATTACAACTTCTAAATGTATCTGCGTTTCGGGCACGTTCTGTGTCTATCACTCGAGGACACCTACCGGATGTATTACGGGCCATTCTGCAATTACTGAACAATTAGAAACATGTTGAATAGCAGCAAATTTTCTAATATTTTTGTTACTTCCCTAATTAATTACATTAGTTAATGATCAATCATAAATTAATATTTGATAATAAAATTTATATTGAATATATTTGTTTAGAAATATTAAAAAATAATAATAATGTAGCTAAAAACTTCTATATGTGTATAGCATATTTATAAATATATGCCTATATTATTAATATTTATACGTTTCGCTAACCTTTCGTAATTGCGTTTAGTCGTAATTTAGTGGGCTTATTTACGTGGTTGTCTACAGTTGTTTATAGAGTCATGTGAGTGATTTATTTTGCTGAAATGATTTGTGCAGGCACAAATTAAACATTCATGCACATTTTTTACCATTTCTCAAAAAACAAAAGGTAAAAAACTCAAAAACTCTCTCTACCCTTTCGATTTTCTTTCGCAAAGCCCGTGCAAATCGTCAACAGATCGGAGGTAATTTTTACGTTTTTACGATCCTCTTGTTATGTAGATTACGAATCCGAAAAAAAAAACGAAAAAAATCGGACTTTGGCCTGCTCGTGTGAATTTACGCGAGCACTTGGCAAGTGCTCGCGTAAATTCACGCGAGCAGGCCTTATTAAATTTTTTTTTTTTTTTAGTTGCTCGTGTGATTTCACACGAACAGAGACGTTTTGCTCGTGTGATTTCACACGAGCATATCTTCTCTGTTCGTGTGAAATCACACGAGTGGGTTAAAAAAAAAAAAAAAATTGTTAATGTGCTCACGTAAATTTACGCGAGCACTTGCCAAGTGCTCGCGTAAATTCACACGAGCACTTGCCAAGTGCTCGCGTAAATTCACACGAGCACATGAATAAAAAAAGTCCGATTTTGTGCATATGAATAGTACAAAAGGTAAATAGTTATGGTAAAAAGGTAAAAAATCATGGTAAAAATGTGCCTGAATGTTTAATTTGGCCTGCGTATATCATTACACTTTATTTTGTTGTGGAAATTGAGGCAACAAGGATTTTGGTAATTATATAGCAAATCGAAAAGCTTTGTCAGTACAGTTCTGTTCTGTGCATCACAGTAACAGACCTGCTTTTCGTATTTTACAAGATTCATAATTCAGTCCAAAAACATAAACTTATTCTATTCATCTCCTCCTCGACTTGATAAATTGTATATAAAATAAGTGGCTCCAATTTACGGTACTTCAGTCCACAGCTTTGGAATTTGGGTTACAAATATTTTATTGGGTAAATTACACACACCCCCCTGAGGTAAGCTTAAATAACTGTAAGGTCCCTGTGGTATCGATAATTACACTCAGCCCCCTGACACGTAGTCAGAAACTCTAATGGGATAATGAATTGGATACGTTATTCCGATAGGGTTCTAACGGACTATTGGTTTCAGAAAGTGGTGGAGACAACAAAGAGCTATGGGTGATTTAAGAAATGTTCGGGAATATTCGGGGAGCCATGTCATCCCATAGCTTTTTGTTGTCTTCACCACTTTCTGAAACCAATAGTCCGTTAGAACCCTATCGGGATAACGTATCCAATTCATTATCCCATTAGAGATTCTGACTACGTTTCAGGGGGCTAAGTGTAATTATCGATACCACAGGGACCTTACAGTTATTTAAGCTTACCTCAGGGGGGTGTGTGTAATTTACCCTATTTTATTTCTTTCACTTCAATTATCATGAGTTTAGAATTAAGAATATTGGAAAATTATCAAGCACCCCCCTTTTTCTTTTTAATAATTAGAGAAAATATATTTTATTGTTAGCTTAGATAATTAATAAAAATTAACGGGTAACTGGCACTTTGCACCCTTCAAATACACTCATTTGGCACATTGCACCATTAAATTGAAAATTTGGCACTTTAGACCCTCCAATTATCATCTACTTGGCAAAATGCACCCTAGTTATCTTTATCACCGAAAACTTTGCCGGAAAAACATTTTGGATGGAAATGATGGTTTTCAATAGTCAATTACAAAATTCCATCCAATTATAGGCAACAAATTTAATTAATGTGTCTCCAGAACTTTATTTGTGAAGAAGAAATCGACTCCCCAATTTACTTCAGTTCAAAACAATATAATGTTGTCCGAATTTAAATAAATCCCTACTCAGTCATTTATTTTTCTTCTTTTTATGGGTCAACATAAAAGCTATTTTGGTCGATGTCTACTGTTACAATCATTGCCTCCGTCTTGGGAGTCGACAAGGTGCCGGACTTAAAGTGGAGCCACCCTCGATGGAGGAGATGGTGGTGGTGGTGGTGGCATAGGCAAATCTAAAAGGAGATGAAGATAAAAAACATGAGGGGAAAAAAATTAGTTATTATTATTATTTTTTTCTATATAGAAATTCTTGGATAAGACTGCTTCAATGCAAAAAATTGGAATCAAACTCACAAAAGAGGACGGAAGAAAGAGCGTAGTCAAAGGGATTCTAATAATAATAAGAAGAAGAAGTATGGCATTCAAGTGAAATGGAGAATATTGGATTGGCGATTGAAAAAAAAAAGGAGGAAAAGGAAAGCATGCCGGAAATTGATAAAAATGTATTTTCCGATCAAATCGATGCCGGAAATATATCGGGGGTGCATTTTGCCAATCAAATGTTAATTGGATGGTGCAAAGTGCCAAATTTACAATTTAAGAGTGCAACAAGCTAAATGGGTGTACTTGGAGGGTGCAAAATGCCAACTACCCAAAGATTTGTATCTCAAAATACATAGTTTAGGTGTTGCTTTTGTAACCCACTTTAGGGGTCATTTTGTAATAGGTTGTAGTAGGATTTTATTTTCCCGTTTTTATTCCTTCCTCATTAGGGGTACTTTTTTCCTTGTGAGTGCCCACAAGGTTTTTAACGAGGCCCCCTTGTACTTTTCATAGTACATTTAAACATCTATAAATTAATACTGTTGGGCCATCAAAATTTAATTAATTTAGCGAAATATTAACTTATCGATAAATTAATAATTATTAATTTATACATTAATTAATAAATTATTAATTTATGAAATTACTTTTATTATTATTTTCAATAAATACATTTTCTTTTTATTTTTGTATGTGTATTATTATTTGTACCATTAGTTCAATGCATTATAGAGCTCCTTTCACGAATAGAAGCTCTTAAAGCAGCAATGGTATATAACGATTTTATGTTGATTATGAGAAAACAATACCGAAAGTTCTAGCAATGATAAGAAAAGTGAGGGATGAGATTGATGGTAATGTGAACTTCAACAAGAAACAAGCAAGAATTAAATTATATTGTATTAAGCTTTCATAGATCTATATAATATGTACTATACCATGTAATTTAAGAATTATTTTTATGCATTATTAATTTATATATTATATAGGGCTTCTTAAATTTTTCGAATGTGTATTATCTTATAAAAGGGTAAAACATGTACTTCAAGTTGTCCAGGGGTCTCACTAATTAAGATCAGAATTTGGATTTTTGACTAAGAGAGAAAAAATTGTTGGGCCTCCTTATATATATTTTCAAAATTAGGGGTTATCACTCATTTCCCCTAAAAAATTGAGTAATAAAAGTAAATAAGCAAACATATTTAATGTCTTATTAAAAGTCTAAAAAGACAAATAATATGGATCATTTTTTTATTTGTATTATTTTAAAATAACAAAAGGAGTTCAATTAAGCGAGAAATAATTTAAAGAGGGTTGAAAATGAGGAGAAAGAAATTTGGACAAACACATGTTCTAGTTGCAAGTCATGTTACTCAATCTTTTGGCTGAAAATCAACTAAGTTACTCATATACGAATATAGGGGACAATTAGATATAGGATTGAAAATCAAACCAAATTACTCGATCTTAGGACTGAAAATCAAATGAAGTTGCTCGATATTCGAATACGGGGACAAATAGATGTAGGATTGAAAATCAAACCAAATTACTTGATATTTGAATTATGGCTGAAAATCAAACCAAATTACTCGATACTTGAATTATGGCTGAAAATTAAACGAAATTACTCGATATGCAATTTGAGACATTCGTTAAAAGCTCGTTTGAACTCAGTTTGTTAACATAACGAACCAAATTTGAACGCATATTTTGTTCGACAAACTATGTAGCTCAACCTTGATTAGTGAAAAGTATAAAATACCTACAAAAAATCAAGCTACTCGAGCTATTCATTTTGAGCTTGATTACAGTCCGTTTGACCTTTGTTCGGCTGCTCTCTCAAAACTTAACCGGCATTTAGCTACAAATATAATCAAAGCAAATTTCGACCAAAATATCACAAATCTTAGTAAATGAATTTCTGGCAATACACGAGGCTCTTGAAACTGCCAAAGGTTAGAGTTTAACCCTGTATAAGCATCTAACATCTAAATCGATCGAATGCACAAAAACACAAGATCGATAATCCAACTAAGCAAAACAAGAGATACGGGAGTCAATTTGTAGAAAATCCTCACGATTTTCAAACAAAAACTCAGACACAAGAAACAAGAGCAAAAATTCCAAAGACCCGCACTTTCTAAAAAACACGGCGGGGCCTTCCTTCTCTATACAACATTCCTATATTTTTCCGTTAGTCCTAAAACCACTACCCACAAAACCATTACCAGTGATGAAAGAATCCAAAAAACCACCCATCACCACTCGAAGAGAAGAAAAAAAACCAGCCAAAAAGAGTTTGGCATAACGGATCAAAACATCATCACATCTTGAGAAGGAGGAGGGCACAATTCCTTGCGAAGCTTACGAGAGAAAAGCCTGCAAGCGTCAACGCTAAGGTCTAGAGCCGCCGCCAAGGCCACAAAAGCCGCCGCATCCTCCAAACACTTAACTTGCTGCACACTCACCTCCACCAACGGAGCCGCTGCCGTTTTACCATTATACCCCTCCCCCTCAACACTTGCCGCCATCACAAACCCTCTGTACATACTGCAATACGGCCAAAGCCCATACCCAAAATCCCCACTCCCACGCGGGCTGCACACAGGAGAGCCAGCATTGCTACCACCACCACTCACGTTTCCATTGTCAATGATGAATTTGCCCCCCTTGCTGCAGCTTATCTTCGAATCTGCCAACACGATGCCCGCGGCAGCTGATGCAGAGTCCGGAATGAGTTCGAATTTATAGCCAATGGCATCTGCAGAGCCGCGCTCACGCCACGCCTCGAGGCGGCCCCACGGCTTCCAAGTCGAGTCACCCGGGCGGAGAATGAGCCAACAACCTGGGTTCGAACGGCTCACTCGGTCTGAACCGGGTGATGCCACAAATGGTGTCACCATTGATGCTGCTGCAACTGGCGAACCGGAGAGGTCGTGTACTGTTATGGACCATCCTTTTCTTTCCTTGACGACCCTTTCTCTCTCACTCCCCAATGAACTTAACCACCTTCTTGCAACACCACCACCACCACTTTGCTCTGTCGGCAATGACCTGTATTCGAAACATTAGTAATCTTGTATTAATAATATAACAATTCATTAAATTAACACTGTCCAAAGGTTATAATATGAAGATCTTTTTTTAACCAAATGCAGGGGAGGTTTCTAATTATTGGACTTCAGTTCAGACTTCAGAAACAACTTTTTACAGCTTTTAATTAAATTATAAACTGTCACGGGTTCAAACCCTAATGTATCTACGAAAATTGAACAAAGTTTCTATGAACGATAGTTCCAATTAATTGCATCGATTAGGAAAAAATAATTAACAATGAAATTCTTTCTTTTACTTGGATTAATTTGGTTTACCTGGAGCGTTGATTGCGGTCGGCTGTACGAAAACTGAACTTGCAGGTGAAAACAGGCTGACGAATATTCCCTCGTATTTGAAAAACCTGCGGGCTGCATTCCGGGGCTCCGTCGAATTGGAATACGAATCTCGGGTCGGGTTCCGCCTTGACGTTCAAGTGAAACTGCGAAACACTACTCTTTGTCTCCTTCCCCACATTAATCCACCCGTTGTGGAAAACCACCGCCTTAGATTCCGCCGCCGCCAGATCCAACTCCATGCAGATTTTCGCCAGCAGCCGCCCGGAACTGACGCCGCACGTGGCCCCCTGGGGGCCGGAGTAAACCGAGATTTTAAGTTGGGGCTTTTTGGAGGTGGGGAAAAGGGAGGACTTTCCGGTGAGCCTGTCGACATCGGACTTGTTGAGGTGGAACGTGGCGGCGAGGGCCTGAGAGTTGCCGTCGGGAAACTGAGTGCTTTCCGGAGGAATGTAGGGCACCGCTGCGCTCTGAATCGGAAAGTTGTTCAGCTTGATTACGCAGAAGCACGGCGACGAAGACGGATGCACGGCGGAGCGAACTGGCTTCGCCGCTACGGGAATTTTTAGGGCCAGATTCCCCACTGTTAGCCTCACAAAAGGACATGGATCCATAAACCTAGTTGACGAATTAAGCAGATTAAATACAGATTTCGCCTGATTTTGCTTCTTCCGGTGGTGATTAGCGGCTAATGTGCGGCGGAGGAAGAGGGCTGCGGCGCCGCCAACAACATTCCCAAATTAACGATATTCTGATGTTTTACTTTTCTCTCTATTCATCGCTTTGCTTTTTTTATTAGTGTGCTAAACTATAATAATAAATTAATAATAAAGCTTTGAGGGTTGGAGATATGGATTACAGCTGTAAACAGGCTGTGTCTGTTCATTGTTTGCCAGTACGACAGAAGTTGACTGTATTTTGAAATTACAGTTATGCCCCCATTCATCCTGGAAACCGTGATAAATATAATACCCTAATGTTTTTACTTTTATTTATTTATTTAATACCCAAATATATATATATATATATATATGTATATATATATATATATATATGTCATTAGAATTTCCTTAAATTGTATTTTTCTTATTTTTATATAAAAGATTTATTACAAGAAATGTCACGAATGTTTGGGTCATTAATTGGACAAGTCAAAAATAATCAGATTGGCCAAGTCTATTTTGGAAATTTAAATTGGATTGAAATTTGAAGTTTTTGTAGATTTTATACGCAAATCGATTTAGTATGCATAAAAAATCAAAGAAATCGAAAATTGAAATTATGAAAATTGGATTGAAAAAAACAATCCTGAAATCAAAATTTTGATTTCAATTACCAAAAAATGATATGAAGTTGCCAAACATAACCTTAAGAAAACAATAAATCAACAGCAACCCGTGGTCGTGTGCTGCTTTGGATGCCTTTTGTTTGTGGTCGTCAGGAATCAGGATAGAAGAATTCCTATGTGCTTTGGGGGTTTAGGCATTCAAGTAAGAGACACGTGGCCGTGTCAGCTTGAGTTCTTTTATGTAGAGCCTCGTGGGGTGTAAGTTTTATGCTATTTTTCATGTAATTTAAGCCAAATTGTTAGATGCTATTTGATTATCGAAGAATAAATTTTCAATCGTCGTGACCAAGTAAAATTTTAGCAATTTAGCCAAATTTGGAACAATTTAGAATGGTGACGACAGGTGACACGGATTATACACGTCCATGGACCATATTAGTCATCCATAATCTTTGAAATTTACTTTTTCTTTAAAACAAATATAACGATTATATACATAAAATTTAATACTTATTTATAATTGATTATGCAAAAGCCAATCTATTTTCTGTCACATGCACATTACATCTACCAAAGTAAAATACAAAATATTTTGCGAATTATTTTATAAGAGTGAAAGTTTATCCTCATTTGCTTAGTGCTATTAAGTTTTATTAACTAAATAGTAGGGGTAGTAAGATATTTTGAGAAAATGGAGAATTTAATTAGGCTATAGAAGCCAAACTCGAAATGAGGCTAGAGCCTTCCATACTCACATAGTTCGTGGAGTAAGTTAATGCATGAGCAAGGCGATTGTCTTGTCTCTTAACAAAAGAAAAGGAACAATGAACTAAAGATCTAGACAAAATAAAACAATCCTCAATGAAGGCGCCGAACGGTAAAGAAGATGAGTTGCCCCGTTGAAGAGCATCCATGACCTGTTTGCAATTACCCTCAATAATCACAAAATTCCAGCCATTGGAAACCGCTTTAGATAACGCTTGTTGAGCCACGCGAGCTTCTCCATCCTTCACCGTCGGCCGACCATGTATCCTCTCCACACCCCACCGTAGCCACTCACCTCGCCAGTTCCTCGCTACAAATGCAGTCATAAAGAAATCTTGCCCATGCGGAAATGCCGCATCAAAATTAATCTTGACAATACCTTGGGCCGGAGGGGACCACGTGGTTGGAAAAGCGCTCGTTAGAGGTTGATGAGCACTCATAATAGCCGAATTAAAGGAATGCAGAAATGCTCCACTCCAAGAAACTAAGGGGTAGTAAGATATTTGGTTGTTATAATTTTTGTTTAACCAAGTCCACTATAACACTCAAACCTGCAGTTAAATGTTATTATTCGGTTAAATTAGTAGCACTCTTTCCCCTGGGATTATTTTTGTAGGAGGATAATCATAAAATAAAAAGGACAATTTTGTCCTTAAAACAATATATTAATTTTGTTAATTAAAAGATAGACAATTCACATTTAATACCAGAATTTAATAAATTTAGTAGAAATTTTAATCTAACAAATCAAACATTTTAGTGATGAAATAATTAATTAGTGGGTAAGATATTCATGTCAACAATCCAATGTAATCCGATATAGGTAAGCAAACGAGAACTTATATAATTGGTAGTGGTTATGTACATAATATTAAAAAAAAAATAGGTAAGAACACATATGAAATACGGTTAATTTTTTTGGTTCATGTGCTATACAGGATTTGAACAATTACTGTAATTTGAAAAGAAGTCCGAGGTTCGTTGTTTATTGTAGATTGCAAAAAGTTCCTTGAGCTAAAGTCAATTTACAAAAGAATTTTGGGCGTATGCCTTCATCATCAACACAAATCATCTGAAGCTCGTCGTCGTCTTACCGTTTGTATTCGGACAAATATTCTCAATTCCATGTATTCTTCTAAAATACCGATTTTATCCTAAGGGGTAACTGTAAGAACACATAATTAAAGGGATTTATGTGCATAAGTCCCTAATCAACTTTGTTATTAGGTTTAGAGGTTATATTTCTTTCGCCAATAAGCTCATCCATTTAATATTTATCTTATATATAAAAGAAAGAAACGCTGGGCAATTCTAATGATATTTCTGTAAATATTTATTTTTAATATTTTTTCTCTACTAATTTCTAACTATAATTTTTAACAATTATCAAAATTGAAATTAAATTGTGAAGAATCCTACCCTATCTATATATTTGGATTATAAATCTCAATATGTAAAATTAAAAAAAAAAAAAACTAATGTCATACATATATATATATAATATGAATAAAACTACATTATTAAATTTTACCATGTTAGTGTACTATATTTTCTTATTTTGTATTAAATTAATTAGTTTTTTTCACTTTTAAAATAATATCCCGTGCATCGAATGGGGAAAAAATGCTAGTTATAAATAAAAATTCATGCATGTGACAAAAATACCTCCAATCCTTTACACTCAATTATTAATTGTAACCCCAATTTAATCAATTTTGTTATTACTTTTGTATTTTTAAATTATTATTTAACTAGCATTTTTTCCCCGTGCGATGTACGGGATCGTATTTTAAAAGTAATAAAAAAATGATCAATTTAATACATAAAAAATATACAATACACTAATATAGTAAATTTTAAGAAAATAGTACTATTCATATTTTATATAATATTATTTTGTTTACGTAGTAAAATTTATAATACAAACAATATCAGTTAATCAAGCTTTAATTCTTACATTAACAACCTTTTGTATATTACATTGGATTTTAAACTCGCGGTAGATTTCTAAATTTACCACGTTTTAACAAATCGTCACACATTTTTTTTTTCTTTTTCTTTGGCACATAAAATCAAGGAATATATGCTCTCAGAAAAAGAATATACCATCATGGAATATGCCATGAAAGATATCCATATGCTTTGACTTTTTATAATATGGTTAAATATTGTTCAAAACAACATTAATCTCGGACCTGTTATTACCATTTGTACTGAATTGCTGTAATATCGTTATGTGCTTTATTAACATCTGAACAATCAAACTACCTATAAAAGAAAACACTAATTAACATCCAAATTCACCACAAATAAAAAAGAAAATTACAAGAAAAATGATTTCCAACACTGTTAAAAATTTGTTACTATTAATTATCTTCCTATCGGCCATATTTTTCCAAGCGGTAACGTCTTGTTCGATCACGCACAAGTACGAGGTTCAAGTAGTCAATAGGCTCCCACATAGGGACAATTCGTTGTATATGCACTGTGCGTCTGGAAACAATGAAGTTGGCAGAAGAACAATTTACGCGGGCCAAAAGTTCGGGTGGAAATTTTGCGAGAATTTTATGTCGAATACTTTATTTTTCTGTCATCTCTGGTGGGGTTCCAAAAATCGTGCTTTTAATGTGTTCAAATCGAATCATCGGAATGATTGTAACAAGTATGTATGCATTTGGTCAGCGAGGAGTGATGGTATCTATTATCAAAACGGATACGATGGAAAATTCGTAAAAAAGTATGATTGGAAATAAGACAATGTTTAATGTATTCCTTAATCCTTAAGAACACGTCTCTCGGATAATGTAACCTAGTTACTTCCCCCTCTTTATTTTTTTATTTTTATTTTATTTTTTTTATCGTCTTTAATTTTGGTATAGTTATGCTAAATCTACTCGTTCGTGTTTGTTCTTTGGTGTGGACATAAAAAAAAAAATAGAAGTTTCCGAACTTTCGATTCGAAATTGTCCAATGGAGATTGTGAAAGTCATTTATGCATTTGGTCAGCATTGAGAGACGGCATCTATCATCAAGACGACCCCTCGGGAGAATTGGCCAAAAAAAATACAAAATTGATTTCTAATTTTGTTATCGCCATATTTATTTATTTTCAAATTATATTTTTTATTGCTTCGGTTATTTCACATTCGGTGTAGTTACAAAAAATGTGGGGAATATTAAATATGTTGAACGATCATCCCAATTAAGAGTTTAAAGTGTTAGGCGTGAGATGTATCACTTAATATCGGAAAAAATGGCTAAAACTCCCTCAAATATATTTTGTACAGCTAAGAGTGCGTTCGGATATTTTTAATTTGTTAAAAGTCCCCGTGGCAGCTTAGTTTAGACACGGCCACGGGCCGGTTCGGGCCGGTTCCGGGCCGGTTCGAACCGGTTCACGGTTCACAATTTCCGGAACCGGAACCGGCCCGTGGAATGGGCGGTTCAGCAGGCCGGGTCGGCCCGCCGGTTCGGGCCGGTTCCGGGCCTATCCGGGCCGGTTCCGGGTCGGCCCGGAAATTTTGAATTTTTTTAATTTTTTTTTTGAAATATTTGATGAATAAGTAAATTAAAAGAAATACTTTTAAATAGAAAAGGGAAAAGGAAATAAATGAAAAGTCAATTTAGAAGCACAAGTTTGAAATATTTGATGAATAAGTAAATTATAGGAGAAATTGGAGTGTGAGGGTATTTATAGGAAAAATTGGGGGGCAAAAAAAATTCAAAAAAAAGCAAATTTGGGGTGTGAGGGTATTAATAGGAAAAATTGGGGGGAAAAAAATTCAAAAAAAAGCAAAAACGGCCGGTTCACTAGCCGTTTTTGCTTTTTTTTTTGAATTTTTTTTTTTTTTTTTTTTTAAATCCGGGTGAACCGCCGGGCCGGCCCGGCGGTTCACGGTTCATCATTTTGCAGAACCGGACCTGTCACGGGTAGGACGGGCCGGTTCACGGGTCCGGGCCAGTTCACACGGTCAACGGGCCGGTTTGGGCCTTCAACGGGCCGGTTCGGGCCGGTTCCGGGCCCAAAACCGGCCCGTGGCCGTGTCTAGCTTAGTTAGACAACTTAAACTGAAAATAAACAACTTAGACTGATTATGGACACTTTAGTTGAAGAATTTGAATTGGAAATAGACATTAGATGAAAATAATATTTTTTTCAATGATGCTGTGGTGGAAATTAGGCGGTCGCCGGCATGGGACTGGTGGAGATATATAGCCGAAATAGTGGAAGAAATGCCTTTCTTTTTTTAGTGTTTTGAGGATGGATGAATTGGAGGATAATAAGGTATTTTCAGTCTAAAATAATTATTTTCTGACTATGCTCTCTAACTAAACTGCCCGATAGAATTTTAGCAAATGCGAAAATATGATTATCCTGATTTAAAAGGGTATTAGTGCATGTATTTTTTTTAGCAACTCGCCCCTTCAATATTTACATCTCCAATAGATATAATATTTAAAAAATATTTTGTTTTCAAATTATATAAAAGGATAAGTAAAAATAAAATTAATCTTTATTTTTCTTGACTCTATGTACTTTTCCTTCTTTCTTTTTTTTTTTTTTTTTGTTTTTTTTTTGTAACAATCAACAAATCGGTCAACCTTACTATGTATTCGATTAATCATTTGTATTGTAATAATCTTTGTTGTGAGTTTGCTATCAAAAGGCTTGCAGTAGAACGTTTGACCAAAGTAATCTGGTATTAGTGATACAATCACAGATTCACAATATATATCTATACATTGAAATAAAATTCCATTAATTATTTTCTCAATTTGTTAAAGATTTCATTTGATTAATGACATTAATTTGTAATTATCTGACCTTGACTATTTGAGCCAAATTCAGTTCTTGAAATCTTGTTTTCTATTTTACTTTCTTGATCTGTACCAAGATTTGATAATTTATTTTTAAATATAGACCCATATTTTATTATAAATTGTTGGAATATCTTACTATTTTTTTTCCATAATATCATATGATATTTCAATAATATTATTAACCAATTCAATTAATTACTCAAAAAAAAAAAAAAAAAGCAACCTATAAATTGGACACTAATCATCAACATCAACACAATTCACCACATAGAATTCCAATTTCTTACAAGAAAAAATGAATTCTTCCAACACAATTAAAAATGTGTTACTAGTTATTTTCTTATCAACCAATATTTTCCGAGCAACGAGTTCTTGTTCGGGTACTAGGAAATATACGGCCCGAATAACCAATAGTCTACCTCGTGATTCTGCTCCATTGCATTATCATTGCGGTTCGGATTTGGATCTCGGCACAAAAGTACTTAGAGAAGGACAAACGGCGGAGTTGGAGTTGTGTGTGAGCCCTATTGTTGAATATTCCGCATTTGCCTGTCGACTTTGGTGGGGATCGAAAATTAAAACTTTCGAAATTTTTAATTCAAAAAATTCAGATGAGTGCAAAAGTCACGTATGCTCGTGGTCTGTGATGAGCGACGGCATCTATTATCAAGACGGACCCTCGGGAAAATTGGCCAAAAAATATGATTGGGATTCAAACGCAATGTAGTTCTATTTTTGTTTATAATTTTCGAATAATAATAAATTGTTGCTTCGGTTATTTTTCTTTTTGGTATAGTTACGATTAATGATTGCCAACGGACATTTTTAATGTGCGTAGGATTAATTTCCACAGTTTAGAATTATTCCGATTTTCTCCACACTAAGGTGGTGTTTGCAAATGATTATTTAAAAGCAGAAGTTACTGATTGTGAGTTAAGTCAGTTTTAAGTACTTATTCCTAAAAGTTGGGGGTGTTTGCAAATATGTCGGAAAATAAACTTAAATGGAAAAAGCAGGGCCATGAGTGCTTTTAAAAAAAATAGCTTAAAATATATTATTTTAAGAGAAACAAAACCAAAAGTTAATTTTGCAAACACCTGAAAATAGATTATGAGCAAAAAAAGCTCATAATCACTTTCAAAAAGCTTTTGCAAACACCACCTAAAAATAATTGGTAAAATTTACTGGCCTCTTCCTTGACTTGACTTGTGATGCAATTGAATAAATGTATTCGGCTTAATTTAAGATAAAATTCGTCTTTTAAATGAATAAAATAATCATGTTTAAATATCTCTTGTATTATATAAAGCATGCACCAAGAGATAAAATTATATATAATCTAAAGGAATACACAATCTCTAGGGATTAGTTATTTCAAGTAAAAATTGAGATATAATTTTGTTTTTAAAGATTGAAGGATTTCACTTGTACTATAACAAGTTACACAATTAATTACTTGTAATCTATTTATTAATCCATATAAGTTTCTCAGATTATAAATTTATAAGTGATAATTTTCTCTAAGTGATTTTTTCTTTAATATCACTACTGCAATTATATATATCACCCTTTGAAAAACTATAAAAAGAGTAAAACAAAATCACCATTTTTTTAACAAAGTAGCAAAAGAAAAATGGCTCATATAATAGCTACAAAATTATCTCTAGTGTTAATCAAGCTACATCTTACATTAACAAATTTAACACGTTTTTTTTATTTTTAATATTTTTTCTCTACTAATTTCTAACTATAATTTTTAACAATTATCAAAATTGAAACTAAATTGTGAATAATCCTACCCTATCTATATATTTGGATTATAAATCTCAATATGTAAAATTAAAAAAAAAAACTAATGTCATATATATATATATATATATATATATATATATATATATATATATATATATATATATATATATATATATATATATATATATATATATATATATATATATATATAATATGAATAAAACTACATTATTAAATTTTACCATGTCAGTGTACTATATTTTCTTATTTTGTATTAAATTAATTAGTTTTTTTCACTTTTAAAATAATATCCCGTGCATCGCATGGGGAAAAAATGCTAGTTATATATAAAAATTCATGCATGTGACAAAAATACCTCCAATCCTTTACACTCAATTATTAATTGTAACTTCAAATTTGATCAATTTTGATCACAAAAATCCAATTTTGACTTTATTTCAAAAAAAAAAATTAATAAATAATATTTGTTGCCGCCGGTTTCCAGCATTGACTTTTTGATATTTTTTTTTGGTCTGTTTTTGGTCAAAATTGAATAATTTGTGAAATTTGGAGGTCAAATTGATGTTAAATTAAATTAAAGGATGAAATTGGAGCATATTAAAATATGAGGGGCTATTTTAGTCTTTTATAAACCTTTGGACCATGTGTGGACTTTTTGTAAAATAGTTTATTGTCTGGACCTCTTTATGAATAAGTACCAATTGATAGACTTATTTGTAAAGTGCCCTAATTAAAAAAGAAACATCCAACCTTTTTTGTCTTCCAAATATATATCCATCTTATTCAGAGGGTGTTTGGCTAAGCTTATTTTAAACAGCTGATAAGCTCTTACGTCTGATAAGATATTTTTAGAGCTGATAAGCTGTTACATCTTATTTTTAGGATTAATTTTTAGAGTGTTTGGATAATGAGCTTATTTCCTATTTTTACTCATTAAAAGATCTTAAATAAAAAGGTGGGGTAGATGTACTTATTTAAAAAGATCTTATTTGCTCTCCAACAGCTTATTTTGAAAAAAATTAAGATTTTTTTCTAAAAATTTACCAAACACTTTGGAAGAGCTTATAAGCTCTAAAACATCTTATAAGCTCATTTTAACATCTTATAAGCTTAGCCAAACACCCTCTCAAACTTATTTGCATATAAGGAAAATTCTTTTATATATACCAAAATTACTCCCAACTCCTTGAAACCCTAATTCAACTTCAATTTTCGTGTTTTACATCCTAACTTCACCAATTAACCAATTTTGACCGCCACCTTCAGAGACCAGCGGTCAGCTGCTGGAGACCGCCGGTCTCCGGCGTTGACATTTTTTGTTTTTTTGAAAACTTGTTTTTTCTTAAAATAAAATATTTTAATTAATATTATTGTTTTCGACCGTAATCTTACTGTCTCATGCAATAATATTACTGTTCGGGACAATAATATTAGTAATATTATTGTTCGGATAAGTAATATTCATAATATTACTATTCGGGACAGCAATATTAGTGTTCGGGACAATAATATTACTCTTTGGAATAGTAATATTACTGTTTTGGTATTCAATATTACTATCTCAGACAATAATTTTTTTGTTAACACAGTAATTTAGAGAGAGAGAAGAAAAAGTTTCAAAAAAACAGTCAACGCCGGAATTTGGCTGGAAAAAAAATTTAGAAACCAATTTATTTTCTGAAAAAAAAAAATTAAAATTATGAAAAATGGGGGATTAATGTGATATATTTGTTCAAATTCGGCGTCATGTGTAATATTGATGAAGTTAGATTTTTATGGATGGAATTGATAAAACTTATATTATGGAAGTTATTTTAGACAAAAGACATGGAATGAGTTTATTTGAAAAACAGTTTTCTGTCTGGACCTATATGCATTTAAGTGCCTTATCATCGACCTATTTGCCATTTGCCCTGATTAGAATAATATTACAGGGGTAATTGTAATATATTTTGTTGGAATAAAATATGATTATTTTTGTACAACGTGTTGAGTATAAGGAGTTTTTATTGTAATGCTTATCATTTAAGAGTACGACTGAGACTGAATTGGTTTTTATCCATAATCAATTCATTGTCGACCATAATTTTAGGCGGATAATATTTTTTTAATATCGACCCATTAGATCGAGTCAAAATTTTCAATCAACCCATCTATACTGGGTCGGTTGGTGGACTCTAATGTTCTCAAAGTTGGTTGACCGATAAATATCGGTCAACCAACTATATTATTAAAATGGAATAATTAGTGAAAACCTAAGAAACCGTAATTAGTGAAAAACCTACCAACTCATCTTATATATAAAATAGAAACGCTAGGTCAACTAACCTAAAAAACCGTAATTCCATATATATATATATATATATATATAAATTCCTTTCCACCGGTAGACTTTATCGAAAAGGACCTCGCACCTTTCTTTATATATATATATATATATATATATATATATATATATATATATATATATATATATATATATATATATATATATATATCAGAAATTTTTGAAATTGGTGAAATTAGGATAAATCGGGGTGTAAATAATGAAATTGGAGTTGAATTGAGTTTCAATGAATTTGTGGTAATTTTGGTATATATATAAAGATTTTCCTTATTTGCAAATGAGTTTGAATGAGTTGGAAATATTCGAAAGATAAATCAAGGGTCTATTTGACATTTGCCCAAATAAAGAATTTAATCTAAAAGAAATGAAAAATTGGTAGGAGACACGGGGTCGTTGTCCGGTGAGTCCGACATATGATCCAAACAGGGTCAGGCAACCCGGCCCATTTCATACTGTAGTATAAATTATAAAATCAGCAAATCTTTCAAGGGTTTTCGTTTCACTGTTCGCAATTTCTCTCTGGCCAGCGAAAAAACCCAAACCCAATTGCAGAAAATTCAATTGAAATACAATTGAAATTAAGAAGACTCTCTTTGTGTAATTCCTTGCTGTAAGTAAAATTCGATCTCCATTTCCCGTTTAAACTCTATTAATTAAATTTATCGTCTTCTTTTCTGATTATTTTTCCACATTCATCCAGAAAGATATCCGTTTTCATGCACGTGCTTCTTTCTCTGTGCCATTGTTGTATCGTTTTGCGGATGAACTCATTTTTTAAGTTTAATTCTGTGTTTTTGTTTGAATTCACGACTGATTCGTTCATGAAGCTGTAGATCAAATTTTGGAATTTTCTCAGAAATTGACAAAATCATGTCTGATGCTAAAATCTGAATGTATGTTTACTTTTTCTGTGTGTGATTAATTCTTCATTCCATGAGAGGATAGGACGATCTTAGTTAGTGTTGAAGGTGAGGTTTTAGATAAAGTTTTCACAACAGCAGATAGACAAAAAAAAATTGATAAATATGTCACCAAATAATCTGAAAGTTAGAGCTGGTAGCATTTGTTTTATGGAGTAGCTGGATTAAAATCTTGGATATCTCGTAAAAGGTAATTAATTCGACACATTTTGAGCACGTGTCAGATTATCTGTGCTGATTTTGTAATCCCTGGTAGCGGAAAGTGGAAACTTGATTGTTTTGATATCTGTTCGACGTTTGTCTAGAACGTTATAAGATCAATAAATACCAAAGACTAGTTATGACTTTCTTCGATCGCAAGGCATATCTTTAACTAGAAACTTCTGGGGAACCGACACACAAAATGTGTGTGCCAGTTGTATAAGATTGCAGAAGTATAATTTTGTTATTAGGAAATTGAAATCGAGTTACTAATTTGTAAAGATGTATTATTTACGTTGTAGCAAATAATATCCTATTCATGTTGGGATTTCATTAATTTTGTCCTGCACCTACAGTTATCTGAGATTCCGAGTCGATTTATAATAGCACTTTTTTGTCAGTTTAGTGATTATTTTCCTAATTTGTTTTTTTTATTATTTTATTATTATTACTTGACCACATTGGCGAAATGGACCGTTCCTTTCTTTATTTGTGATGGAATGTCGTGTGCACTTTACTCTATGATTTTGTTATGAAAGAAATCGTTCCTTCTATTCTCTACAGAAGCTATATAATTCTCTTAACGGGGTTTCAAGCCATGTCTGCTCAAGTGGCACCTGCTAAGAGACCATATGACCAAAGCTTTGCAGAAGGAGGCGGTAGAAGGAAATGGCAGAAATCATCCGGTGTGGGATCTGATAATGCATCATTTGTAGGATCCTCTTCCGGCGGCAAGATGATACGGTTGCTTTTCCCTGCTTCCAGAGTTGGTGGAATTATTGGAAAAGGTGGCAGCACCATATCTCAAATACGCCAAGAGACTGGGGCAAAAGTCCGTGTTGAAGAAAGTGTTCTTGGATGTGACGAGAGGGTAATTATTATAGTTGGTTCAGATCGAGATAATCAAAATGTCACCAAACAAATGAAGTCTGAAGGTGAGGAGACTAAGAACCCTGAGTTGAGTGCAAACGCAGAAGAAGATGAAAAGCAGGCTGTTCCAGTTGATGATTCTCGACCAGAGAAGGAAAAAGAACCTTCGTCAGTTCAGAAAGCTTTGCTAGTTGTCTTTGATAAAATGGTCGCTATTTTGTCCGACACAAAAGAAGTAGATGAAGAAGGTAATAAGCCATCTTCATTTGTTGTTAGGCTACTCGTCTTCTCTGGTCAAGTGGGCTCTCTGTTGGGGAAAGGTGGCAGTGTTATCAAACAAATGTCATCTGAAAGTGGGGCGCAGATTCGAATTCTTCCAAAGGACAAGCTGCCTTCTTGTTCATCTTCTTCTGATGAATTGGTTCAGGTACGTTTTTCATTTTTTGTTTTATAAGCTTATTCCTTGAACATAATTAACTGTGCTGTGAACTTTCTCTGTACCGTATACATTACTTATTAGTTATAAAATCATAAATTGTGCTCGACACTAGATTAATTGAGCGGCTTTTGACATCTAATTTGCTTTTTCCAGATCACTGGCAAACAGGATGCCATTAAGAAAGCTCTTCTGTCAGTTTCTCAGAATCTAATTGAAAGTTTTATTCGCAATCAAGATTCCTTCCCTATCAACATGGGTGGTCAATCATCTCAGTCCTTTGGTCCTCCTTCGAGACAGGACAGATTTCCACCACCACCGCCGCCACACCGTCCTTTCCATGGGCATGGAGAGCCTTATTCTTCTGTGTTTCATGATGGAGAGCCCATTATGCCTGGTAGAGGGAATTTCCCACCTGAGGTTCTAAACTTCCGCTTATTGTGTAACGAGGAGAAGGTAGGTGGTGTAATTGGAAAGGGCGGTTCAATAGTCAAGGCACTTCAACATGAAACGGGGTGTGATATCAAGGTCCTAGATGGTGCAGGGGATTCAGAGGATCGCATAATTATCATATCCGGCCCTGCTGTACGCCTTCAATTCTTTAATCTGTCGAGTATTATATTTTGATTTTTTTTTTCTTCGTCACTTTCAATAATTTTGTGCAAGCCAATAAATAGTTGTTGAAATCCCATTGGGTGCAGTACCCAGATGATGGAGTATCTGCCCCACAAGATGCAGTACTTAGAGTGCAAGCTAGGATATTTAGGGCTGCACCAGAAAACAAGGACAACACCATGGCAGCGAAACTGCTTGTCTCCTCGAATCAAATTGGATGCCTCCTTGGTAAGGGTGGTTCGGTCATAGCTGAAATGAGGAAGTCAACTGGAGCTTATATCCGTATTCTGGGTAAAGAACAGGTCCCGAAGAACGCTTCAGAAAATGAGGAAGTAGTTCTGGTATGGTAGCATGCATCAAAGTTGAGATATCAATTTCATTTTTCTTGAGTGTTGCATATATTATTGTGTGTAAAATGGTTAATCCTATTTTATATTGGAGTACCTTCTACCCCGGGGACGGAGCATAGTGATGGCAGGTGCTGTTGCCCCCCCAAGAATTAAAAAAACCAAATTTTTTAAAGTATATTTTAATAACAATTGGAAAATATGGATTTTGGCCCCCCCCCCCCCCCCTCCCAGTTTTCTATAAGCATGAGTTTTGGTTCTTCAATTTTTTGTTTTCTCCATACTATTAGGTATTTCATTTTATTTTTCATATTACATTACAATATAAATCATTATGGTTAAAAAAAAGTTCAATTAAAATATAATATATAGATATTTATTTATTTATATTTTTTGCATTTTTTAATCAGTTTCCTTAAAAAGATCAGTGGCTATGCCCCCGAACCCCCAATTTCCGCCCCCCCTAATAAATCGTCCTAGGTCCGCCCCTGACTTGCTTTGATCTGTTTATCTTTGCTTTTGTTACGTGCAATTGTAGGCAAGTGGAGAGTTTGAAGTAGTCCAAGAGGCTCTCATGCAGATTACATCAAGGTTGAAAAATCATTTATTCCGTGATGTATTTCCACCTTATGGTCACCCTCCCAATCCAGCATTTATGGAGCAAATGCCACCATTTCCTCCATACATGCCAAGGAGGGAATTTTCACCGCCTGGACCATACTCTAATCGAGGTCCATCTTTTAACAACTTTGATGGTCCTGGTGGTATGCCGCCAGGTGGCGGTTTCCATCCACGTGATGATCACCCTCCTTTTGGACATGACTTTCCCGGACCAGGAATTCCTCCTCATATGTCTGAAAGAATGCCACCTGCAGCACCATGGGGGCCTCAGGTATCACAATTTTTTGGTCAACTTTCAAGATAATGACTAATTATACTTTCAACGTCTAAAATGAACTTTTATCTCATCTTTTTCTGAATTTGAATGCAGGGACCAATGGATGGGCCGGGCCCTATGGGATTCCCGGACTATCCAGGCGCTCCTCAGAGAAGACATGGCGGATTTCCAGGGTTTGTTCTTCTAGATTGCCACCAATAATATTTCAGCATTATTTGTTTTTTATTTATTTGTTGTGTTGGAATTGCATTTAGATTTTTGTTTTCGCTAATGTAGAGGAAATCAGTCTGCTGTTATTACAAGCACAACTGTGGAAGTTGTTGTTCCTCGCTTTGTTGTTCCTGCAATCTATGGTGAGGATGGTGGGTGTATTAGACAAATTCGTGAGGTACGTATATCTATATTGCGGGGAGTTATCTTTGTGTTCCTAATCAAAGGAGTACATTAAGCTTCTTTGCTGCTTGCGCCCTCATTTCGACTAGGATTCATGTATATCATTGTGCTAGTGTTTACTCACCTTTCTCCTTACCTTTTGGTGTCGAAATGTGTACTCTGAAAAGCATCTTGAATGATAGAATTATACCATTTTTATCTCATGATTTTTCTTCAAGAAGATATCATTTTCCTTGGTCTTTTTACGATCTATTACTGTTAGTGATATAATTGTTTGATGGTTGTGTTATTATGGCATGTTTGAGATTTCATCGCTCACCATGCTTAAGTAGGTGGGTTTTCGGTTGGTCTTGTGCAGTACTTTTGCAGATGTATTTCTTCTAGTCGTGGTATGTGATATTAGGTCCTGATTTGGGGTTTAGTAAGTAAACTCCTCTGGGAATTAAGGTCTGATTTGACTAACTAAGGTCTTTATTGGTTGATAAGATAAAGCCATGATTAAATTAAACAAATAGGTTTTATTTGATGTTTGGTTAATGCAACAATTTTTCGCAATTACGTAGAAATTAGCTCTTGTCATGGTTTATTGGGAGAATGTGTATTGGTCCTCTGGGTTATCGTAATCTGGCATTGGCGGCTTATCTTGGGAACCAAACGAGGCCTAATTGTATAATATTGTAAAACTCTTTCAATTTGAGAATGCTCGTGACTTTAAATGCTCAAAGAAAGGACAAAGCAATGTTGAATGCCCAATTATTGTGTCTATATTCTGTAAGTAGATAATCATGCTTTCGTGCATGATGAACTTGTATGCATGCTGTTTATATTTTTGTACTTGATAATAAATCCAAAGAAGTAGTGCAATATATTTCTTGTGTGTTTGTGGTTTAACAGATATCGGACGCCAAAATTACGATAACTGATCCGAAACAAGGGGCATCGGAAACCGTGATAATAATATCGGGGACGCCTGAGCAAACAAATGCTGCACAAAGTCTCATTCAAGCATTTGTAATTAGCGAGACTGAAGCAACTTAATTGTCGACATAATTAATGGTGCTCCATTTTCTTTCACAGACTCGGTTTTTCGACTCAAAAGCTTCGACTATAATTTATAAGTCTGAACTAATTTTGGAGGGGATGTATAATTCAATTTGTCTTGTGGGGCTCTGCGAGGAATATCACGATACTACTCATTTAGTTTGCTGGGAAAATGTCATCTTTGTTGTTTATTTGTTACATGCACAGGATACTGGGCTCTTTGGAACTACAGAAAGGACTTTTTAAAATAGAGAATGTAAATTTCCTAAGTATGCATGTTCGTCTGTGTCTGTATTTCACTAATATATAGATGATTTGTCTGTTGACTTAAGGATTTATGTTTAGATCCTCTCTTTTTTTTTTTTTTTTTTATTTTTTTTTTAAGGTTTTTCTGTCACACAAAAGTCATTTTATAGACATTTTAATTCTTATATGAGAATAAAAATAGTAGGTCACACAAACGTACATGTTACATATAATATATACTAGGGGAGTTGCACGGCGCTATGGGCGGTGCTTCATGCCCGATAGACATGAAATTTCACAATTTACTAGTACTTCACCTGTGCGTTGCATGGATGTCAGTTTTGAAATGAGAAAAAATAATAATATTTAAACGACTATCTCTTTATAACAACACGAATTCAAGTAAACAAAATGGAAGGAAATAAAAAAAACATAAACTTTATTTCTTAATTAAGTGTTGTAACATAAAAAATTCAATTATATATTATAAAGAAGAAAACGCGAAACACGCAAAACACGACATGAAAATTAAGTGAAATCATTTAAAACATATTGTATAAACTCTATTTCGTGGAATGCAATCTACTACATCATGTCAATCTTCTGCAAAATAACTAAGTTAACAACAAATAAGGTAGCAGAGAAATAACACAATTGATATTCAAATAACATGTAAGTTTATCACTAACGATGTTCAATTAGTGATTCACATTACACAAACAACAATACAACTCATAAATATTGTAAAAGAGATAAGATATCGATGTATACGCCATTATTGATACCAATGCTGATACCAATACCAATACCAATACCAATACTGATACTAATATTGATATTAATATCGATACTAATACTAATACTAATACTAATACTAATACTAATACTAATACTAATACTAATACTAATACTAATACTAATACTAATACTAATACTAATACTAATACTAATACTAATACTAATACTAATACTAATACTAATACTAATACTAATACTAATACTAATACTAATACTAATACTAACACTAATACTAATACTAATACTAATACAAATACTAATACTAATACTATTATTAATACTAATACTAATATACTAATACTAATACTAATAATAATACTAATAGTAATCCTATAAATATTAATACCAATGCTAATACTAATACTAATACTAATACTAATATCAATACCAATACTAATACCAGTACTAATATTAATACCGATATTAATACTAATATTATTCTTAATGCTAATGCTAATACTAACACTAATAGTAATACCAATAATGATACTAATACCGATACTGATACTCGTACTGATACTGATACTGATATTAATACTAATACTAAGACTAATACTAATACTAATATTAATATTAGTACTGATACTGATACTAATACTAATACTAATATTAGTACTGATACTGATACTAATACTAATACTGATAATGATATTAATACTAATACATCTAATTAATACTAATACTAATACTAATACTAATACTAATACTAATACTAATACTAATACTTATACTAATACTAATACTAATACTAATACTAATACTAATACTAATACTAATACTAATACTAATACTAATACTAATACTAATACTAATACTAATACTAATACTAATACTAATACTAATACTAATACTAATGCAAATATTAATTCTATTACTAATACTAATACGTTAATATTATTAGTGTTAATGCTAATATACATGTACTGATGCTAATACTAATTTTTATATTAATGCTAATCTGGATATACTAATGCTAGTTATAATTGTTATCGTAATCTATTTCAAATCCTTATCCTATTCCGAATCCTATTCCCTTTGGGGAGGTGAAGGTAATATTAAAAAGTTATGAAGGTGTTATTTAAGAAAAATAAATTAAGATTCCGTGTAAAGTCCCCTCAGGGTAATTTTTTTCTTTAAAAAGTACCATAAAGAAATGTCACGTGTGCAGGGTAGAATCAACATTTTTCGGGGAATATAATATTCTAAGTAATAAAAACAATTCCGTGAAAAGTCATACTGTAAGGGGGTCGATGTAAGACGGAAACAAACATTAGGGGAATTTTGGTAACTACGAATATGTGGGGGTATTTTTCTTAAATTAGCCTATGTTTAGGGGATTTTCGTAATTTATCCCTATTAATATACCACTTAAATTGATTTACACCTATGATCATATGTTAGAAACTAACATAAAGGTTGATACTAATGAAAATAGATCAAATTTCAATTAACAAAAGTCACTATAAAATGCTTATATAAATAATAAATTGAAAAAGAAAAATTAATTGATTTTTTTGTGTAAATCAGTCGAATATATTGTGATTTAAAAAAAAAGTAGAGTATAGAATCGATATTAGATTCTTATAAACATTATAAAATAAATAATTTTATTTTACAAATATTTTAAAAATGTTAATTAAAAAAATTAATATATCTAATTATATATGATGGGAAATAGAAAACTTAAGAATATTTCATTAATTTAGATACATAACTTGTAAGTTAGACAAATAACTCATGTATTCCAATACCAAAATATAGTGGGATATATACGGTGTTAAAATATTTAATAATCAATTATTTACGCTATAATATCCTACATTAATATTTTTATTTTCCTATGATTTAAAATTTTAACTTTAAAAATTAGTCAAAATATTTATAGCTAATTTTTTTTTCCATGATAGGATGTCTATATCTTTACCCACATTATAATGGATTGCATTAAATCTCGTATAAGTTCAATATGGTAGCAATATCGTACCAAATGAAATGATAAACTAATTTGATATTTGTAAGATAATTTTTTATTGGTATACTATGATATTTGAAATTTGATAATTTTTTCAGAGCTTAGGTAGTACATATAGTTTGAGGTTTTCTTCTATGAGGATGAACAACTGTATAAACAATGGATTGTGATAGACTGAAAAGGGGAATAAATACATCGAGAAAATCTTAATTAGGCAATTTACAACACTTGTTTATCGAAATATTGCAAACATAAAAAATCTAAGACTAATAAAAAACGAATATAGAAGTATTTTAGGGACATATAGCCGCACAATGCGTGTCAATATATTATTTTGTAGTATACGGAATCTTAGGAAATCTTTTTTTCCATCCAGGCTAGTGCACGTAATAATACCCACTAACATGTGGAGATATATGCATATATACATAATAATATTAACTGTTTTGATTTTTTGTTTACTGATTAGTTTGATGAATTATAAAGATACCTATCTATTCTAAGATATTTATTTAATTATGTATATTTACTCTATATGAAATTTACTTATGAGTTGGATATTTTTAACGTATTTGTAGGCATTATAATATATAGCAATTTGTATAAACTACATATTTTGATATATATAAAATACCGTATCATGGGAAAAATAATATCAAATATACAAATATATGTTATCGAAGAAATGCTTATAATAACACATATAATAATCAAGTATATATATTAAAGACATGGTTAGTTATATATTTTGTACATATATACTTGGATTTGTTTCATATAGTTACATATATAAAAAACTGAAATTAAAGATCACATTATCAAACATGTTTTGTTTCAAACATTATTAAATTTACAAACTTCGATAATATTTTTCAATAAAATAAGTTTCAAGATTCAATGCTTACATGAAGAACATAAACAATAAAACGAAAATCAACAAACATTTGAACTAATGTTTTTAACTTCAAGAGAAATTTGCCGGCCGTCCAGTAAATGAATTAGGCAGTGTCATACGACTTTGTAACGGCAAAACATTCGCTTTTCCATTCAAAACCGAGTATGACAATCCCTTTCAATTTTCAAATACTAATTATTTGTTATGCAAACCATCGTCTGTCAATCGGCACGATTCAATCATATTAAAAGTATAAGCGAGGCACATGTCTTTCCTAAACCCATCGAACATATCTTTCGAGAGGATATTCATCTGAAAAATATAATAAAATATAGATATTTAACTAGTAAGAAAAACAAAATAAAACATATTGTTAAAATCATGAGATAAAGATAATTCATTCATGTATTTATACGAACCTATATGATTCTTTCATAAAATAATTAAACGAATTAACACCAAATTTGAGCATATAATATATTGAAATTATAATTACGAAATTACGAAGGTAATACAATATCATAAAAATAAAAATGAAAGAAAATTACTCAATAAAAAATAACGAAAGAATTGAATAACATAATGAAAAAAAAATCAAGAAAACCTAATTTCAAAAGGGAGCCAATTTTATCAAAACAAAACGTACATTACCATACGTTTTTTATCGAATGAAAAATGATGGTGGAATAAAGTGAATCCGTGGGGGTTATATACTTGTATATGAACAATGAAAAAAGAAACAATCAATTACATATGGTAATAATATAAAAAACACTAAATCCAATAAAAAGATGATAATTTTTTTTATTAAGAAATAATATTGTAGACCTTATTCTAGGAAGGTATATGTAAAAAAATGATAAATATTATTATGTCGGATATTACACTTTAAATCCTATCCTTTTATCTCTCTCTCTCTCTCTCTCTCTCTATATATATATATATATATATATATATATATATATCATACGCATGTTATGTGTGGAATATATATTGGTGCTGATTTTTTAAATGTAATATGCTTTGATTGGTAATTTCTACATATAAAAATTAATATTATATATAAAGTTAATAATTATGGTTAATAACATGTACAATTATATAAATGATGACATGTTTTTTGCTTAATTTTCTTAACCAATCAAATAGACACATGGGATGAAATTAAGGACATGTCATCATTTGAAATTGACAAATGTCAATCAATTAGGTGTGGAATTCAACTTTTATATATTATATAGATTACATATATTGACGGTCTTTTATATACAAGGGTTTGTAAATAAGAAAAACTCTTTTATATACGGGGAAATTGGATAGACAACTCTTATTATGGACTTATATAAATGGAGATCCTAGTTACTAGATGAATATGGGCATAGATTCTTTGACCCAAAAAAATCATATAAGTAAAATAAAATAATTAGTACATGGACCTAAACACCCTCAATTAATAAGAAAACAATCCTCATATATCACTCCATCTCTCTCTTCAATCTTACGTCTCTTTCTTCTTCTATATGGAATCTCTCGTCTTTATCTCCCTCATCATCTCGTGTCTCTCTCCTTTTCTTCTGAATTTTTTTCTTCCTTTCCCATCAGCATCTTTCCGATTTTTTTGTCCGATAAGCTTCTTTCTTTCTCTCCACCCCTTTCTCGATCACATCTTTTCGATTTATTTTCTTTCCTTTCGAATTCTAATTTTTTTGGGATTATATTAGAGAGAAGAAAACAAATGGGAGTTTATATTATGAGATGATTTTTCAGTGAAAGAGTTAAAAGCGGACAACAAACATAAATCGTTCCTTGCTTGCAAAAGGTGAGTTTTTTTGCTTTTTCTCGTTTTGTATTAATCTATAGTGAGTTTATAATATTTGTTTGTATTTTCTAATATATTTTGGTTCAACAAATAGCAAAAAAAAAAGAAAAATAATAAAAAAATGAAAAGGCAAAATCGAATTGTAGCATTAAACATAAACTGCAAATTGCAACCTATAACAGTAGATTTTTTTGCAAACTGCAAATTGCAATTTTTGCATTGACATAGTATTTTTTTTTTTAATTTTACGTTGTTTGCATTTTTGTGGTATGTATTACTTTTTTTGTTTTGTATTTTTTATTGTTATTATTTGCATATCATATTATAATTTTGTTGTTTGTAGTTAGATGATGTTGATTTTTTTCCTTTTCAGTTTGATGTTTGCATTTGGCAAATTCATAGGTAGTTTGTTGTTTGCAAATTCTATAATGCAAATTCAGTAATGCAAATTTTAATTTTTAGTTTGCTATTTGCATTTCACGGAGTCATAGCCAGTCGCGCCGCGGCTGCGGCGGTGGTGGTTTTGTTACAGCCTGAGTGTGTACGATAAATTCTATATTTTTTTATGAAGTAATTTTGTTTTAGTCAAAATTTGGAAGAGAGAAATTTGTGAAAATTTGATTTGGTAGAGAGATTTTGAGGGATTTGATTTGATTTAATTAAGGGTATTTCTGCCATAATAAATATAATGAATTTATTAAAATATAGAGATTTTGACTTGAATTTATTCACATAAATTATAGTATAGAGGGACCTATAGCAAATTGTCCCTTTATATATACCAAGATTATTCCTAACTCATTGAAATCCTTATTCAACTCCAATTTCATGATTTATATCTTAATTTTAGCCCAATTTCGCCAACTAACCAATTTGACCGCCACCGCCCGAGACCACTAGTCGGCCGTCGTTGACCGCCGGAAAAACTAAAAAAAATTATTTTCATTAATATTACCGTCTTGTCTTGCAATATTACTGTCTCCATTACAAGAAAAATGGTTTTTAACAACTTCATTTTAACAACACGCGGATGATGTGCGTGGTGATACTACGTTTTTAACAAAACACGTTTAATGAGTGTTGTTGTTATCCCGGAAAAAAATGATTTAACAACAATTGTATTTTGTATGTTGTTAATGTACCAGACTACAAAATGCATATGCTTGTTGTCAAATTTCAGTTTCAAAATTATATACCACAATGCGCGGTTGTAGTTTGTCGAATAATTTTACTGTAACAAGATACTATGCATGTTGTCGAATATCGTTCTTGTAACAATAGACCTCACATGTCGTCAAATAGATTAGTCAAAAACTTTATTAATTATTAATTTCAACTCAACGTATTGTATTGATAAATTATTATTATATTTACATATTTCTCAAAATAAAAAGATATTATATTCAAATAATATTAATTATGTATGTTAAATTAGGTTACCAATAAAACTAGGAATCTACTACCATTAATTATTGTAATTAATGTTTGCCAAAAGAAAACAACCAGTAGAAACTTCGGCCAAAAGAAAACAGAAACAAATCTTGCAGGCTTAAAACTTGGTAATCAAAACAGAATACAGAAAAAAAAAGGATCATGGAGTCATTTAACTCTTTTTATTGTTGTACTGGCTTGCAAAAAAGAAGAGAAAATATCATGTGCTTGAGATTTGTTTTTCTTTATATATATATATATATATATATATATATATATATATATATATATATATATATATATATTTCTTTTTTATCTCAAATCATTAATTTTTTACAAGAGTCATAGATACAAAAACTAAGAACGATTGACTGATGAAGTAGAACTTCCAAGCTTTGCAACAAAGGATCTTCTTTACTTTACTGTCCTGTAGGGAAGAAGGAGAATTATAAGGTTTTTGAGATTGTTTTTTTCTTTATACTAGTACTTCACCCGTGCGTTGCACGGGGTATTCATCGTAAAAAAACTATTTGATTTAAATAAAGTTATCGAAATAGTAAGATAATGATATGCAATACAAATTAGTAGAAAAGTAAAAGAAAATAAAAAATATATTTTATATGGTGTAAGTAATGAATACCAGAACCAATATGAATACAAATACCAATACCATTACCGTTACGATTACCATCACCAATATCAATACGATTACCATGACCATTACCATTACTGTTACCGTCACCAATACCAATACCATTACCATTGCCATTATCTTTATCAATACCAATCATTACCAGTACCATTACTAATGCTAATAGTAATACTAATATGATAATAATACTATTATTAGTAGTGTTAGTAATCCTAATGTTATTGCTAATCTTAATCCTGGTATAAACTATAATCTTAATTCTAATACTAATCTCAATCATTGTTCTAATCCAAATGGTAATCCTAATGATAATGTTAATCTTAATCTTAATACTAATTATAATCATAATCTTAATCCTAATAATAATACGAATCATAATTCCAATCCCTATAGAAATGCAAATATGCTAATGCTAACGATAATCTTAATACCTACTTTATATGCTAATGCTAATGGTAATGCAAATCTTATTCTAATTATAATTCTAATTATAATTCTAATTATAATTCTAATCATAATGCTGATATTAATACTAATTCTAATTATAATGCTAATCCGAATACTAATATTCATACTAATATCATTTCTAATATGGTAAGACTAATTCTAATCTTAATCATAGTACTAATACTAATACTAATACTAATACTAATACTAATACTAATACTAATACTTATATGCTAATGCTAATACTAATCTTAATATACTAATACTATTACTAATATTAATTCGTTATTGGTAATATTAATATACAAATGCTGATACTAATACTAAGATACTAATCCTAATTCTAATGTACTAATATAATAATATACTAATATACTAATACTAATATACTAATATACCAATACTAATACTAATACTAATATTAATATATTAATACCAATACTAATATACCAATACCAATACGTACCAATACCAATACCAATACCAATACCAATATCAATACCAATACCAATACCAATACCAATACAATACCAATACAATACCAATATTAGTACAATTATCAATACCAATATATACCAATATCAATATCAATACCAATATCAATATCAATACAATTACCAATTCCAAAACATTACCAATACTAATACCAATATCAATACAAATACTAATATCAATACCAATACCATTATCAATACCATATATTATCATTACCATTACCATTACTATTACCATTACCATTACCATGACAATAATCGTTATCATTAGTGTTACCATTGCCATCACCATCACCAGTACTAATATCATTAGCATTACCATTACCACTATCATTACCATGACAATAATCGTTATCATTACTGTTACCATTGCCATTACCATCACCATCACCAGTACTAATATCATTAGCATTACCATTACCATTATCATTACCATTACCATTACCAATACTAACATCAATACCAGAATCAATACCAATATTATAGGACTAATATAAATCATTACCATTACCATTACCATTACCTTTACAATTACCATTACCATTACCATTACCATTACCATTACCATTACCATTACCATTACTAATTCTAATAGTAATATACTAATATTAAGACTAATCTGATAATAACACTATAATTATTAGTAATTCTAATGATAATCCTAATCATAGTACTAAGATTAATCATAATCCTAACAATAATACTAATACTAACCATAATTGTAATCCTAATACTAATTTCAATCATAATTTTAATCATAATCGTAATCCTAATCCTAATGGTAATGCAAATCTTAATTCTAATATTAATTTTAATTATAATCCTAATTCTAATAATAATAGGAATCATAATTCTAATCATTATAGAAATGAAAATATGCTAATACTAACACTAATTTTAATACTATTCCTAATATGCTAATGCTAAGGGCAATGCTAATGTTAATGCTAATTTTCAATAATAATTCTAATCATAATGCTAATACTAATATGCACCATAATCATAATACTAATATTCATACTAATATGCATACTGATATTCATACTAATATTAATTGTAATATGCTAGCGGTAATGCTAATGCTAATCATAATCTTAATCAGAATGCTAATGCTAATACAAATATTAATATTAATCATAATACTAAACTAATACTTATTTACTAATGCTAATGCCAATATTAATATTAATGCTAATCCTAATATACTAATGATAATGCTAATCCTAATTTACTAATGCTAATGTCAATCCTAATATACTAATTCTAATCTTAATATACTAATGCTAATTATAATTTTAATTCTACTGCTACTGCTAATGGTAATGCTACTACTAATACTGATGCAACTCAAATAATGATACTAATATAATTATGACCGAAAATGAAGGGTAAATAAAAACTAATTATATGGAAATTATTAAACAAAAAATAATTACAAAAACAATAATAAACTATCTACCAATTATTACCAATAATAGAATTTTCTACCCCTTTAGATTTTGGAATAATCTAAGAAACTATAAAAAAAGTATAGTTGAAAACATTATTGATTTTGTTTGACGGGAGTAATATGAATGAAAGATTATGAGGAGTAATTAAAATTAGGGCATAAAGCTATCCAAAATTTTAGTAATTAATTTCATATATAAAAACGAATTGCATAAAATTAGGGGATATATATCCAACTAATAAAAATTTATAGTGATGAAACATACGTGCCAAAAGTTGAAAAAGGCGTACTAAAAAAAGTTTTACTTGATGTTTTAATATTTTATTTAAATTAAGCTTGAAAGGGGATCTAATCTTATAAAATATCGGATCCTACAACTATAAATCCCATTTCAATAAAAACAAACATTAAAATTTAAAAGAAACGTGAGGAATATTAATGATATGTATTTGGATCGAGTGCGTGTTGAGGAAGAAAATTTGGAACAAAAGAAGGTGGAGGATCGAGTGCTGAAAGCTACATATAATTATTAACACTTAAAGACAACATATGATAATATGAAGTAGATCATCCTATGAAGTAGTTGGATCAAGTGCTGCAAATTAAATATAAATATTAAAACGGAAACATAATTGGATATGATAATATGAAGTAGTTGGATCGATTGTTAAAAATCACATTGTTGTGGGAGATTATATAACATGGATTATTACGTAATTTTAGAAATATTTTAAAATTTCAAAATTTGAATTTTAAAATGAACGGCAATCTAAAATTTTGAAATCATTGAATATATAATGGAATGATTTGATTTGATTTGAATTAATTTGGAAATAGTTAATCATGGCAGTTAATAAATATGTATTATGTTAATTTGGAAATAATTAATTTTGATTGATAACTAATTGAGCCACCTAATCCGAGAAAAGTTAAGGCACAATAAAATACATAATTTATCTTATTTTATGATACATATAATATGGGAAAAAATATAGTTATAAAAAATGTAAAAATCCGGAACAAACAATAAAAAATAAAGTTAATTTGAATGAATCATATCTTAAAATAGAGATAATTGAATATATATATATATATATATATATATATATATATATATATATATATATATATATATATATATATATATACATACGTGGTAATTGTTTAAATGAGTGTATAAATGTGTTAAATAGGAACTAACTTAAATACATACCAAAATAAAATTGACAACTCACCAATTGAAGAATCCACCTCATCAATTGAACTCCAACTAAGCAATTTTGATAAATGACATCATCATTTGCCACATGTCAATCGGGCATAGATCCTCTTTTTATATTATATATAGATAGTTTTTATCTGAACTAATTGAATTTTGATGCCTGTTGTTGGTTTTGAATATACATATATATATATATATATATATATATATATATATATATATATATATATATATATATATATATATATATATATATATATATATATATATATATATATTATGATGAGTATTTATTTTTTCTATGTATTATGCCAATTTTTAAGTACTTAATATATTTTTAGCTACTTATTCGTACTTTTTATTTTCCGTTGAATCATGGGATTCCAAATAATACACGATTTTATATAGTTCTATGTAATGTACGTATATGTAAAACTCAATTTAAGATATGTTACATGTTGGCTTTCTTGGAGGATTAGAAATGCATTATTTGAGATATTCTTTTTCTTTATATATTTTTTATTTCATCGAGCAATTATTGTTGTCGTTCTGGATGTATTGTTATTTCATTGTGTCATATAAATCCATGAATTTGTGATTCGAGCTAGACTTTATTTATGCATCAGATTGATCGTGTTATTACATAATATGCTAGCAAAATGGAGAAAACTGTAGCACCCCCCCTTCTAGTCGGGCGATAAATCGAACCAGTTTATCGGAATATTCATTGAACTAGCGGAAGCAAAGGATCTCTTTGTAATTTTTAAAACTTTGGGCTGGGGCAAAAAATGCAATTATCAAAACTTTGCATTTTCTGAAATCTTTCTTAGGTTACTTTAGCCGAATAAAGGTTTCGTTTGGAAACAAGTTTCGAAAGGAGGTTTTTCGTTCGAGTGCTACAGTATCACTATCGGTTTTCGGTTCGAGAAGAAATCAGAGTTTGGGAAAGGGTATTTTGGTGAATAATTCGAAAACTACTAATCGAGGCATGGGAATTTAATAAACGGACTATTTTATAATAAACCATACCGGTTTCGAGTTCAAAAGATACGAAAAGGAAAAATACGGAGGTTTAATATTACATCACCAAAAGAAAACCCAAAAACACTTTAGCATCGTTCATAGGTCCTCGTACAACTTCCAAACACCCGGGCAAGACCTCGATCCACTACTCGACCCATTCCGGTTGAGGATTACTAACACTATTACCTGCAATTAAAAGACATCTATATGAGCTATAAAGCTCAGTAAGAAATCCGATGAAATATCGAATTTTGAAAATACGTTATATATATATATATATATATATATATATATATATATATATATATATATATATATATATATATATAATATTATATTCCCATTCTTACCCATATTTCAAACAACAACACATGACAATCGTTCAAAGTCACATAACTCACGAAAGCACACTAGTCACCCAAATCACGCACTTATGCAAAATGACTAAAATGCCCTTTTTATGAAAATCGTGAAAAACACATTTTTCATTTTATCGGATCCGTGAAAGATTAATTTCTGTACCTGAGTAATAAACCTGTTACGAGCCCGTTTTCACTAAGTGGGGATCAAACCACTATACACATCATCCTAGTTGGATACCGGCCCACTATATCCGAGTTGTTTATTACCCGATATTCCATTAATCTTTCAATTTAAAAACCTTTTTATGCAACTTTTCAAAATCATGCTTATGACCCACACATAAAATCACAAATATTAATCAAGTGCCACAAAATTACACAAATATCACAATTTACCACATATTTATAATTTGGGCAAAAATCCCCATATAACACACAACCACACACGGCACACACCACATGCACAATCAGCACACACACACACTCACACATATCCAGCACACACACATGCAGCCAACATATTAAAACATCACCAATTAACATTCAAACCATGCATCCCTTTCTCATCTCTCATTTAACGAACTTATTACCACTTCTAGGTAATAATTCATTCCAATAAATTATCACAACAATTAATCCACATCCATGCAGCAATTAAAAGTACAAAATCTCCATTTTCATCACTCATAGTTATTTAACCAAGGACATGAAAGTAAAGGCACAAAACATAATGAATGATATGCAAAATGTCCTAATTTCGAAATAATAGCAAACTAATTACAAAAATTCCCAAATTAAATCCTAGAACTCCTAACTGACTCAAATTTTAGATTCTGAAATTATTTTAAGTTTTCACAAAGTTTCGAATTTTATTGAAATTAAAAACTAGAAAATTCGATTTTTCTTTTAAAAATCCAAAACTCTCAAGTGACCTTAATTACTTTGAAAACTTTTTAAAGAAAACTTTTTCCTCATTTAATACTTACTGGAAAAACAGATCCAAACTTAAAAAAATGAGAGATTTTTCGGAAATTGCAGTTTTGACCAAAAAGTTTCAAGATTTACACATGCAACCACACTAGAAGTTCAAAATCCACTTTTTCATGAAAAACCCTAACAATCGGAAATTTTACTCTGTTAAATGCAGAAAACAAAGTTGAAAAGTTATTTTATGCAGAAATTTCGAAAATTACATATTTCACCCCAAAATCTCTAGATCTTCACATGCAATACTACTAAAAGTTCAAAAAACCACTTTTTCTCACAAAACTTCTTTAAATCCGAAAATTTTGTTCTATAAATGCTGGAAAACAGTTTTGAAAACACATTTAGGACTGACTTCTCGAAAATTACAGATTTGACCCAAAAATCTTTCGATTTACACATGCAACCCCATAAAAGTTAAAAATTCATTTTTCTTGAAAACCCCTTTTTGAAACCTGAAATTTTTAATTCTTTTGGCCAATAAAATTGTATTTGCCCACTACCAACATAGATGATGCATGCAAGAACAAGAAATCAACAAGAAACACTTATTTTCCATTTTTCTCCAAAAAGCCCCAAATTTTCGAAATCACTCCCAATCTTTTAGAAAATTTTGAAAACCATTTTGATACTATTGATGCCATTTAATTGCAGCAAGAAATCGGAATTTCTTACCTTAATAACCGAAAGAAAAGTGAGGGAAAACCGAAGGAAAATGCTTCAAAGGTTGGTGCCAAGCTCTAGCCAAATTATTTCGATGGTGAAGGAGATGGTGTGGATCTTCAAGTGAGATGAATATTTTCTTTGGAGAATGGTGTTCTAGGCTTCTACAAGTCCATGATTAAATAGAGGACTTTCAAAATTATTTTTCATTTTCTTTGAAAAATAGGAGTTGATGTGGAAGAAGATGAAGAATGGAGGTGGTGGTGAGGTTTCGGTGGAATGGAGAGAGAATGACAAGCAAGGGGGTTAGGTGTTGGTAAAAGAGGGAAAAGGAAGAGTGTAAAACTCAACTAAGTGCCATGTGAAGTTTATTAAATAATAATTTAATTTGCCACCTCCTTTAACTAACAAACACACACACATACGGCACTTATATATATATATATATATATATATATATATATATATATATATATATATATATATATATATATATATATATATATATATATATATATATAATATAATATTATATAATGAAGCAATACATGTAAAATCCATGTATGTATGCATGTATGCTATCATATAAAGTCACATGTGTAGGGTATGTATATGGTAGTGTATATCACATTAATAAATCAATTATAGCATATTGTAGTCTAATTCACATAAGTCACATAAATTTGCTAGGAAATAATTCTACTAATTAAATATAGCACATACATATTTCACATAATTAAATTCACGTAAGTCATATAAATATCATCACGTAATAATGTCACCTAAGGATTCTCGAGTTTAGGAATATTAATTTCGGGTTTTAGGGTTTTCGGGTTTTGGAAAGGCGGGGTGTTACAATCTCCCCCCCTTAAAGAAATTTTGTCCCCAAAATTGTTACCTGAACAACTCGGGGTAACGTTCGCGCATTTCTTCTTCTCGTTCCCACGTGGCTTCTTCGGGTGTATGGTTTTGCCAAAGGATCTTAACGAATTTTAGGTTTCGGTTTCGAAGGGTTTTGGTTTTGAAATCAAGTATTTGGGAAGGTTTCTCTTCGTAAGATAGATTAGGGTTTAGTTCGATTGGTTCGGTTTTTAACACATGGTCCGGGCTGTGAATGTACTTTCGAAGCATGGAAACGTGGAACACATTGTGAAAGTTGGATAAGTTGGGTGGTAAGGCTAGTCGGTAGGCTCGAGTACCAACTTTGTCGAGAATTTCGAACGGGCCAATAAAGCGCGGTGCTAATTTTCCCTTTTTCCCAAATCGCATAACTCCTTTGAAAGGCGCCACTTTCAGGAATACGGAGTCTCCAACTTCAAATTCTAAGTCTCTTCGTCGAGTGTTGGCATAGCTTTGCTGCCGGTCTTGGGCGATTCGCATTTTCTCTCGGATGTTCTTGATGATGTCGACGGTTTGTTGGACTAGGTCGGGACCAAGGAATTTTCTTTCGCCAATTTCGTCCCAATGGAGCGGGGACCTACACTTGCGGCCATAAAGGGCTTCGTAGGGGGCCATTCCAATTGACGAGTGAAAGCTATTGTTGTACGCGAATTCGATTAATGGGAGGCGGGATTCCCAATTTCCTCCAAAGTCGAGAATACAAGCGCGGAGAAGATCTTCTAGGGTTTTGATAGTTCGTTCGGATTGGCCATCGGTTTGGGGGTGATAGGCGGTGCTGAAGTTTAGTCGCGTTCCGAGGGTTTCGTGTAGACTTTTCCAGAATTTGGACGTAAATCGAGGGTCTCGGTCGGAAATAATGGAGACGGGGACGCCGTGGAGTCGGACTATTTCACGGACGTATAGTTCGGTCAGCTTCTCTAAACTGAACGTCATTCGGATCGGGAGAAAGTGAGCCGTTTTGGTCAGTCGGTCAACGATCACCCAAATGGCGTCGGATCCCCTTTGGGTCTTCGGGAATCCTTGCACGAAGTCCATTGTGATAGCTTCCCATTTCCATTCCGGAATTAGGTTCGGTTGAAGTAGACCTCCGGGCCTTTGATGTTCCGCTTTGACTTGTTGGCACACTAGGCATTCGGCGACGAATCGGGCCACGTCTTTCTTCATTCCAGGCCACCAGTAGAGCTTTTTGAGGTCTTGGTACATCTTGGTTTCTCCGGGATGGCAAGTGTACGTGGTTTGGTGAGCTTCGGTCAATATTAGTCGGCAGACATTTGGATCGTCGGGAACGTAAATGCGATTTTGGAATCGGACGAGACCTTCTTCGGAAATTCGGAAGTTGGGATTGGATTCGAGGTTATCGCGAATTTTGAGAATTTGCGTGTCGTTTTGTTGGGCTGATTTGATTGTTTCCCCCAAGTTAGGTTGAACTATAAGCGCGTTGATCGATTTGCGGCTAAGTGCGTCGGCGACCACATTTGCTTTGCCGGGTTGGTAGAGTATCTCGCAGTCGTAATCTTTGACTAGTTCGAGCCACCTTCGTTGCCTCATGTTCAAATCCTTCTGGGTGAAGAAGTATTTCAAACTCTTGTGATCGGTGTAGATAGTACACTTTTCACCATAGAGGTAGTGTCGCCAAATTTTGAGTGCGAAAACGACGGCGGCTAATTCGAGATCGTGCGTTGGATAATTGCGTTCGTACTCTTTGAGTTGACGTGAGGCGTAGGCAATGACTTTCCCATTTTGCATAAGGATGGCGCCTAATCCTAATTTCGAGGCATCACTGTAGACTATGAATTCTCCGACTTTCTCTGGTAGTGCGAGAATTGGTGCTGGTGTGAGTCGAGCCTTTAATTCGGTGAAACTGGCGTCGCATTCAGGCGTCCACTGGTACTTGATGTCTTTTCGAGTTAATCGGGTGAGTGGAGAGGCAAGCTTCGAGAAATCCTTCACGAATTTGCGGTAGTAGCCGGCTAGTCCAAGGAAACTTCGGATTTCCTTTGCGTTCTTCGGAATTGACCAATTTGACACGGCTTCTATCTTGCTGGGGTCGACGGAGATTCCCTGTTCTGAAACAATGTGACCAAGGAAAGCCACACTCGAGAGCCAGAACTCGCATTTGCTGAACTTGGCGTATAGTTGATGCGATCGGAGGGTTTGAAGTACGGTGCGAAGGTGAGACATATGATCTTCTTGGGTTTTGGAGTAGATGAGAATGTCATCGATGAAGACAATTACGAACTGGTCCAAGTATTGATGAAAGACTCGGTTCATAAGGTCCATGAAAGCTGCGGGTGCGTTGGTTAGACCGAAGGGCATGACGACAAATTCATAATGACCATATCGGGTTCTGAAAGCTGTTTTGGGGATATCGGATTCTTTGATCTTGAGTTGGTGGTAACCGGATCTGAGGTCGATTTTAGAGAAGACCGATGAGCCTTGAAGTTGGTCGAAAAGATCATCGATTCGATGAAGAGGGTATTTATTCTTGATTGTGATTTTGTTGAGTTCACGATAGTCGATGCAAAGGCGAAGGGATCCGTCTTTCTTTTTGACAAAGAGAACTGGTGCACCCCACGGGGAATGGCTGGGTCGGACATAGCCTTTGTCGAGCAATTCTTGAACTTGGTCTTTTAGCTCCTTCAATTCCATCGGGGCCATACGGTACGGGGCTTTGGAAATTGGCGTAGCTCCGGGAATGAGATTGATTTCGAACTCGATTTCTCGATCGGGTGGAAGTCCGGGAATATCATCGGGGAATACGTCGGGGAATTCTAGGACAGCTCGAATGTCGGATATTTGAGTCTGGGGATCGGACTCGGATTTCAGAATATCCACTAAGTAGCCGAAATGACCCTTGTGAATGAGTTTGACTGCTTTGATCGCGGATATGATTGGAATCGAGGTTTTGGTTTGACTTCGGAATTTTAGGGTTTTGCCGTTCGGAAGGGGAAAAATAACTGTTTTTGAGGCACAATCGATTTGGGCTTTGAATTTGGTTAACCAATCCATGCCTAGTATAACTTTGAAGTTTTGGATCGGTAGGAGGATTAAATCGAAATTCATGGGTTGAGTGTGAACTCGGATTGGACAATTGGTTATGACTAGGTTAGAGCACAGTTCTTCGCCGGAGGGAATGAGAATTCGGTATTCGTAATTTAGTCGATTCGGTTCGAGATTCAAATGCGCAATTATGTCTTTCGATATAAAGGAATGAGTAGAGCCGGAATCGATTAGAGCATATATTGGTTCTTCGAGGATAAATATGGTACCTGCTATCATAGACGGGTCTTGCTCGATTTGCTCTTGAGTCATGGCGAATACTCGGCCGGGGACGTTCGGTGGAGGTTTCGGGCAGTCCTTTACCATGTGTCCGGGCTGATGGCATCGGAAGCAACTTCTCGTTCCTTGTACGCATTCTCCGGAGTGACTCTTTCCACACTTTGGGCAGATTGGCCTTGACGGCGGTGGCGGTGGTCCGGTTGATTGGCGAATGGGCTGCGTTCCTTTCCCTCGGAATGGACGGTTGCCAAAGTTGTTCTTTTTCCACGGGCGTTTGAAGTTTGGTGTCGGTCGGCGTTTGTTTTGAATTTCTTCCTCGTCTTGGGCAGCCATGAGTGCTTTGTCAACTAGTTGGCGGAAGGTCGAGGCGTGGGACATACGAATGTCTCGGCGGATTTCGGGTTGGAGGCCACGAATGAAATGGTTTTTCTTCTCCTCGGTGTCTCGAGCGATGAATGGAGCGTAGAGGCAGCCACGTTCGAAACGACGGATGTATTCGATCATTGGTAAGTCGCCTTGGCGGAGTTCGAGAAATTCTTTGCGTTTGTGGGCTCGCACGTCTTTCGAGAAATATTTTTCGAAGAATTGGACTTTGAAATCGGTCCATGGCAGAGTCTCGAGGTTCGTTCCTTCTTTGATTCCTTCCCACCAGTGACGAGCTTCGTTTCGAAGTAGGAATATGGCACAGTGCACGCGGTCGCGGTCGGTCATTTGCATGTAGTCGTATATGACTTCGAGAGATTTGATCCACTCTTCGGCTATGGTGGGGTCGGTTCCACCGTGGAATTCGGATGGTTTCATTCGGAGGAATCGTTCGTATAGGGCTTGAGGCGCGTTATTTTGAGGCGGGGTTTGGTTACGTTGGAGGAGTTGTTCGATTTGACGTTGGTGGTTTTGGGCTTGTTCTCGGATTAAGTTTGAAAGATTATTGATAGTTTGATTGGGCTCTTGTGGTTCATCGGCGGGATTGCTTGGGTTTGCTCGGGTTCTACGTCTCGCCATTATTTCTATATTAATTCACAACTACTAAATAAAGCAAGTAAAACACAAAAAGAAAATAATGCACATACTTTACCGGATGGTCCGAGCTTCGCGTCTCGAGTAGTCTTTAAGCCCGTGAAGTTCGTACGAGTATCTATGAACCATGCTCTGATACCACTCTCTGTAGCACCCCCCCTTCTAGTCGGGCGATAAATCGAACCAGTTTATCGGAATATTCATTGAACTAGCGGAAGCAAAGGATCTCTTTGTAATTTTTAAAACTTTGGGCTGGGGCAAAAAATGCAATTATCAAAACTTTGCATTTTCTGAAATCATTCTTAGGTTACTTTAGCCGAATAAAGGTTTCGTTTGGAAACAAGTTTCGAAAGAAGGTTTTTCGTTCGAGTGCTACAGTATCACTATCGGTTTTCGGTTCGAGAAGAAATCAGAGTTTGGGAAAGGGTATTTTGGTGAATAATTCGAAAACTACTAATCGAGGCATGGGAATTTAATAAACGGACTATTTTATAATAAACCATACCGGTTTCGAGTTCAAAAGATACAAAAAGGAAAAATACGGAGGTTTAATATTACATCACCAAAAGAAAACCCAAAAACACTTTAGCATCGTTCATAGGTCCTCGTACAACTTCCAAACACCCGGGCAAGACCTCGATCCACTACTCGACCCATTCCGGTTGAGGATTACTAACACTATTACCTGCAATTAAAAGACATCTATATGAGCTATAAAGCTCAGTAAGAAATCCGATGAAATACGGATGACATATATATATATATATATATATATATATATATATATATATATATATATATATATATATATATATATATGGGGAAAGTACAGTTTGCACCCCTGAACTATAGGGCTTGTCGCAAACACCCCCCTAAACTACGAAACGTACCAAAACAACCCCTGTCATTTACGGTCAACGTTAACAAAATTAACACCGTTAGTTTTATTGTACATTTACTTAATTGCCCTCAAATTTTGCTTATTAAATTGGACCAGTCAACAACCACTTCTCTCCCTCTCATCTCTCTATTTCTCTCTCTCTCCTATTCTTTCTCTCTCCTCTCTCTCTCTCTCCTATTCTTTCCTTTTCATTTGCAGGTGGTGCCCCTCTCTCCACTTCCACTCTTTTTTTCTTTCTTCTTCATTTTCTGCCGGCGGTGCCCCCCTCTCTCTCTACTTCCACCCCTTTGAAAAGCTCAACCACATTGTAGTCTTCACTCGAATCTGACCAATTAGCCCAACTCGGTGATCCCCAACAATCCTGCCGTCGCCGCTCCTAATAATATCTTCAATAATGAAGACCTCGTCGATGGAGATGATGAAGAAAGTTCTAACCGAAGACGATTCTGCCTCGCCGCTATCACCGTTGTCCCGGCTGCCCAAGTCACCATCGTCTTCTCCGATCCCCACAATAGACTACCACAATCACAAAAGGATCAACATAAACCCCATCGTCGCCAAGAAACGGGTCCCACCCGACGAATTCCACAAGCTTTTTCGGTGCTTGTGGACCGACGAAGACGAAAGGATCTATCGACTAGACTACCCAACAATTTGCGGTCCACAATTTCTCCCAACACTTGGGAATTAATTCATAATTACAAAAGCAATTTAAGGTCAGTGGTAGGAAGATTTGGAAGCAGAGGGTTGTTGTGTTTGAATGAATTCTAAATGTCCAAAATTCAATTTTTGCAATTTCTTCTATTTCTCTGCAAATTTTTACGATTTTTTAAAATTCATTTTCTGGTTTAATTTAGTTTAGTGTATTTGTTATTGATATTAGTTAATAATTCATTTGATTTTTGCTTAACTGTAATTATTTATTAATTTATATATATATATATATATATATATATATATATATATATATATATATATATATATAGAGAGAGAGAGAGAGAGAGGGGGTAAAAACGTCAAGAAAATGCTGCATACTCAAAATTAATTAAGAATAAAAAAAGTCAACTTGACACGTCATCACACACAAACGGGTTGAAAACGGAGGGACTATTTTGGTACGTTTTGTAGTTTAAGGGGGTGTTTGTGACAAGCCCCATAGTTCAGGGGTGCAAACTGTATTTTCCCCTATATATATATATATATATATATATATATATATATATATATATATATATATATATATATATATATATATATATATATATATATATATATATATATATATATATATATATAATATTATATTCCCATTCTTACCCATATTTCAAACAACAACACATGACAATCGTTCAAAGTCACATAACTCACGAAAGCACACTAGTCACCCAAATCACGCACTTATGCAAAATGACTAAAATGCCCTTTTTATGAAAATCGTGAAAAACACATTTTTCATTTTATCGGATCCGTGAAAGATTAATTTCTGTACCTGAGTAATAAACCTGTTACGAGCCCGTTTTCACTAAGTGGGGATCAAACCACTATACACATCATCCTAGTTGGATACCGGCCCACTATATCCGAGTTGTTTATTACCCGATATTCCATTAATCTTTCAATTTAAAAACCTTTTTATGCAACTTTTCAAAATCATGCTTATGACCCACACATAAAATCACAAATATTAATCAAGTGCCACAAAATTACACAAATATCACAATTTACCACATATTTATAATTTGGGCAAAAATCCCCATATAACACACAACCACACACGGCACACACCACATGCACAATCAGCACACACACACACTCACACATATCCAGCACACACACATGCAGCCAACATATTAAAACATCACCAATTAACATTCAAACCATGCATCCCTTTCTCATCTCTCATTTAACGAACTTATTACCACTTCTAGGTAATAATTCATTCCAATAAATTATCACAACAATTAATCCACATCCATGCAGCAATTAAAAGTACAAAATCTCCATTTTCATCACTCATAGTTATTTAACCAAGGACATGAAAGTAAAGGCACAAAACATAATGAATGATATGCAAAATGTCCTAATTTCGAAATAATAGCAAACTAATTACAAAAATTCCCAAATTAAATCCTAGAACTCCTAACTGACTCAAATTTTAGATTCTGAAATTATTTTAAGTTTTCACAAAGTTTCGAATTTTATTGAAATTAAAAACTAGAAAATTCGATTTTTCTTTTAAAAATCCAAAACTCTCAAGTGACCTTAATTACTTTGAAAACTTTGTAAAGAAAACTTTTTCCTCATTTAATACTTACTGGAAAAACAGATCCAAACTTAAAAAAATGAGAGATTTTTCGGAAATTGCAGTTTTGACCAAAAAGTTTCAAGATTTACACATGCAACCACACTAGAAGTTCAAAATCCACTTTTTCATGAAAAACCCTAACAATCGGAAATTTTACTCTGTTAAATGCAGAAAACAAAGTTGAAAAGTTATTTTATGCAGAAATTTCGAAAATTACATATTTCACCCCAAAATCTCTAGATCTTCACATGCAATACTACTAAAAGTTCAAAAAACCACTTTTTCTCACAAAACTTCTTTAAATCCGAAAATTTTGTTCTATAAATGCTGGAAAACAGTTTTGAAAACACATTTAGGACTGACTTCTCGAAAATTACAGATTTGACCCAAAAATCTTTCGATTTACACATGCAACCCCATAAAAGTTAAAAATTCATTTTTCTTGAAAACCCCTTTTTGAAACCTGAAATTTTTAATTCTTTTGGCCAATAAAATTGTATTTGCCCACTACCAACATAGATGATGCATGCAAGAACAAGAAATCAACAAGAAACACTTATTTTCCATTTTTCTCCAAAAAGCCCCAAATTTTCGAAATCACTCCCAATCTTTTAGAAAATTTTGAAAACCATTTTGATACTATTGATGCCATTTAATTGCAGCAAGAAATCGGAATTTCTTACCTTAATAACCGAAAGAAAAGTGAGGGAAAACCGAAGGAAAATGCTTCAAAGGTTGGTGCCAAGCTCTAGCCAAATTATTTCGATGGTGAAGGAGATGGTGTGGATCTTCAAGTGAGATGAATATTTTCTTTGGAGAATGGTGTTCTAGGCTTCTACAAGTCCATGATTAAATAGAGGACTTTCAAAATTATTTTTCATTTTCTTTGAAAAATAGGAGTTGATGTGGAAGAAGATGAAGAATGGAGGTGGTGGTGAGGTTTCGGTGGAATGGAGAGAGAATGACAAGCAAGGGGGTTAGGTGTTGGTAAAAGAGGGAAAAGGAAGAGTGTAAAACTCAACTAAGTGCCATGTGAAGTTTATTAAATAATAATTTAATTTGCCACCTCCTTTAACTAACAAACACACACACATACGGCACTTATATATATATATATATATATATATATATATATATATATATATATATATATATATATATATATATATATATATATAATATAATATTATATAATGAAGCAATACATGTAAAATCCATGTATGTATGCATGTATGCTATCATATAAAGTCACATGTGTAGGGTATGTATATGGTAGTGTATATCACATTAATAAATCAATTATAGCATATTGTAGTCTAATTCACATAAGTCACATAAATTTGCTAGGAAATAATTCTACTAATTAAATATAGCACATACATATTTCACATAATTAAATTCACGTAAGTCATATAAATATCATCACGTAATAATGTCACCTAAGGATTCTCGAGTTTAGGAATATTAATTTCGGGTTTTAGGGTTTTCGGGTTTTGGAAAGGCGGGGTGTTACAAAAACCCTGTAAAAGTGTTTCAAATGAATTTTCATTGAGCTTTGTTTGAATTTCCTTTATATGCAGATTTCAGGGATTGCATTATTGTGATAGGAGACTTTGCATTGATATGTAAAGATGGATAAGGAATGGGTGAAATTTGACAGGTTAAAGATTTCATTAACTCTAAATCTAATAAATTTTAATTATGTTTGATTTTTCTGTAAACTTTGTTATTGATTATTGCAACTTTATTATTGATTATTGTAGACGTGGAGAGAAATATCAGGAGCACGTAAGTTTGTCAATGCAGCTCGTGCACGAGGAGATTCAGATATGATTGTGTGTCCTTTTTTTCCTATGTAGAAACCTACAATACCACCACTTTAATATTGTGTATGAACACGTAGTCATAAAAGGCTTTTATCCTAACTACAAAATTTGGGTCTTACACGGTGAAAGACCAAGTGGATCAATCCATTATGATAATATGGAAACACCTAAGATGTATAGGATGTACAAAGACTTCCATTTTCAAAACGACGAATTTTATGAGGAACCAGAAGCAATTGGAGATACCGATTTTGATAATACAGTTAGAGAAGCAGAGACTCCATTATTCCCGGGATGCACAAAGTACACAAAGATGTATGCCATTATAACTATGTTCAAGTTTAAAGCATCATTTAGCATAACTGATAGTGCTTTTGAAAGCATGATGCAAATGATTCGTGATATGTTGCCTGTTGAAAATACACTCCCAGAATCCTTTTATTCAACAAAAAAAATATCCAAGACATTGGAACTTGCATATGAGAAAATACATGCATGCGTGAACGATTGTTGCCTATTTAGAAAGGAGCTTGAACACGCAGCTGAGTGTCCTACATGTGGTGCATCGAGATGGAAAGTTAACAAAAATGGCAGTGGAACTAAAAATGGAATTCCTACAAAAGTGTTGCGTTATTTTCTAATTATACCGAGGTTGAGAAGAATGTTTGCTATAGCTGAGATAGCAGAACAATTAAGGTGGCACTCAACTAAGAGTACCGATGGAAAGATGAGACATCCTGTTGATTCACTGGCATGGGACTCGATAAACAGGAGGTGACCATCGTTTGCTTCGGAACCTCGAAATATGAGATTTGGGCTTTCAACCGACGGTTTTAATCATTTTCAGGATCGCTCTACATACAGTTGTTGGCCTGTGATCTTAGCTCCATATAATTTTCCACCGTGGTTATAATTTTCCATCTGGAGAATTAAATTTATTAAGGAAAATTTAATGTTAACTTTGTTGATTCCAGGTCCTAGGCAACCGGGCAATGATATTGATATTTATTTGGCTCCACTTATAGACGACCTGAAAATCTTGTGGACAAATGGGATAGAGGTATTTGATGCATTTAGTCATGCGAGTTTTAACTTAAAGTGTATTTTAATGTGGACTATCAATGACTTTCCAGCTTACGGAAATCTATCTGGATGGCCTACTAAAGGAAAATTTGCATGTCCTGTTTGTCGTGAAAATACATGTTCTGATTGGTTATCACATAGTCATCAATTCACCTATATGGGGCATAGAAGATTTATTTCTCCAGATCATCGATTTCGTTTCAAAAGAAGTTGGTTCAACGGGTATAATGAAAATACAAGTGAATAAATTTATCGTGAAGTGAACGAGATTACGAATACTTGGGGAAAGATGAATAAGAAAAAACAAAAAAAGAGGAAGCATACGGATACAAATTCATTAAAAGATTCTTTATGGAAAAAAAAATCTGTCTTTTTCGAGCTACTATATTGGAATGTAATATGAGCTATCATTTAAGTTTTCAGTAATTTTTATTCTATCCCTTTTTTTTGTCTTATCATAGTTAATAAAATTCAATGAAACTTACAATTATTTATGTTTGTATTTTTGTAGAATTTCTTGGTGCGCCATAACTTAGATGTCATGCACATTGAAAAAAAATATTTGCGAGAGTATTTTTGGTACACTTTTGAATCAGAAGGGAAAAACAAAAGATGGACTTAATTGTCGTAAAAACTTGGAAGAAATGCAAATTAGATGTGACTTGCATCCTGAGAAGAGAGGAAATAGATTACATTTGCCCGCAGCACCTCACACTTTATCTAAAGCAGAGAAACTATTTGTTTGCCAACGACTTTACAATCTGAAGTTACCTGATGGTTATGGTTCCAATATTGTAAATTATGTCTCATTGGCAGATTGCAAATTGATTGGTCTTAAGTCTCATGATTGTCATGTTCTTATGCAACAATTGTTAGTGGTGGCATTAAAGGGACTTTTACCTAAAGCACCAAGAACGACAATTTTAGATTGTGCGTCTTCTTTAATAAATTATGTCAGAAAGTCATAGATAGAAACAAATTAGAAAATCTTGAGGAAGATATTGTTGAGACTCTGTGCATGTTAGAAAGGTTTTTTTCCTCCTTCATTTTTTGATATTATGATTCATTTAACCATTCACTTGGGACGAGAAGCTAGATTATGTGGACCAGTACAATATCGGTGGATGTACTCATTTGAAAGGTAAAGTATAATATGTGAATTGATGTCATAACAATTGATATATAAGAATGAAAAACTAATTCATATATATTATATTTTGTTTTGTTGTTTCTAGGTATATGAAAGTATTAAAAGGTTATGTCAAGAATCGTGCACGACCTGAGGGCTGTATAGCTGAGTGCTACATCGTTGATGTGTGCTTTCTATGCAGCAAATACATTAAAAAAGCTAATGATATGGGCTCGAGGAATGCTCGCAATGAAGAATTCAAAAGTAGTTTGTTGTTAGAAGAACGCCTAATTTCGAAAGGGCAACCAATTGATCTTTCATATGAACTTCTACAAGTTGCCCATCCATATGTATTGTTCAACACGGAAGATGTTTAGCCGTATATAGAGTATGATTTTATTTTAACAACATTACTTTTAACTTTCAAACTCTTGTGGAAAATATATAACGCACTACATTGTCTATTAGCTTGCATAAGGAGGAACTTAAGAAAGTAGATGCTCGCTTGGAAAGAAATGAAGGGTTGTTGGAGAAGAAACACATAGATTCCTTCAATGAATGGTTCGATACTAAGGTTAGAAGTGTAACGCCCCACAATTTAATTTCTGAAAATTATGAAATTAATTGTGCATGTAGATATGTATGTTAGCTTCGTTTTGATATACAGTATGTATAAATCAGAATTATATTGCTCAAGTTATCAACTGTTTTATGAAACACACAATTTCTGAGTCATCTATGAAGTATGTATGAAATTAGATTTTATCTTGTTCTGATTCATGCGATTCCAACTGGATATGATTATAGACTTATAAAAATGATTCTCAGAAAAATTTCATGATGTTTCGTTGAAACAATGATTTATTTGATATTTTTTAAGTTGAATGCCCTGTTCTGAAATTCTGCTGGTAGTATTGTACTAAGTCAATCATTTCTCTTCCATTGATGAGTATTTTACAGAACTGTTTTAATACGGTATAACTCACATATATACACGTTGTGTGAAAATTTGATAAGGTTTTGATTTACGCTTTAAGAGATATGAATTTTCAAAGTTGAAGTACCAAAGCTGCCAGATTTTCTAACGTTGATACGATTTCTTTGTAGTTCTTTGGAATGGCGTATGTGGATTTGAATTTCATGTATTATGTGTATGGTTATCGTATGCTTATATGTTAACGTAAATGTATAACGGTGAAAGAGGTTATATGAAATAATATGATAATCCTCTTCTCTTGTATGTGATACGTGTTTGTTGAATGATATTTGTGATGACACAATGTCGATGAATTATGATTTTTTTTTATTCATGTGTTTATTGATTATGTGAGTTATTTGAATAAGAAACTCTAAGGAATAAAATAGTTTGAATATGTTTGTTAGCAAATGGTTATATGTTTATTAATAAGTGCAAGTTCGATCTAACATGGTATAAGGGACATGGAGGGTGTATATATATATAAAAGTTACAATTATTTTGCATTTTTTGACTTCCCTTAATATTTAACTTGGACAGATTAGAGATCAAATTGTTTCACAAAATATCTCAACAACTCTTAGATGGCTTGCACGTGGTCCATCCCAGCGGGCTACTTCTTATTCTGGGATGATTATAAAGGGTCTCCGGTTTCGTACCAAGGATAAAGAGACTACTACATAAAATAGTGGTGTCTCACTTGAGGCGACGACAATTTGTAGAGCTAGTGCAAAAGACAATACAATGATCAAAGAGAAAGTCAAATATTATGGTGTTTTGACTAATATTATCGTATTGTCATATAGTGCATTTGAAATTGCATTATTCAAATGTGATTGGGCAAACATTGGAAATGGTATCAAAGTCAAGGATGGTTTACATTAGTTAACCTTCATGAAGGACAGACTCAATTTCAAAAGGATCATTTCATTTTAGCATCAGAAGCTAAACAGGTATTTTATTCTAAAGTGGATGAGACTTCTAGTTGGTATATCGTGTTGCATCCCCCACCAAGAAGTTCTCAAGAGTGAGAAATGTGTGATCAAACTGAACATGAGTTATGTCCTCCAATTAATATATGTAGAATTCACAACAGTGAAAATGGAGAAGAACAAGAGGATGATGGGGAAAAGGAAGAATATGCACGATTGGATGTTGAAGGAGTGCTTTGTGAACCATAGTATTACTGAATTTGAACTTTTTCTCAGTCTATTTTTTTGTTTAATGGTTGTGTTTTAATATTTTGTGGTCTAATTTTTATTCAGGGACCTAGTTTCTATTTTCAAAGACTTTTCAACTCACCTTTAGGTTGACTATTATAATCTTATTTACTATTTTTTTTTTTAATTTAATGACTCGGCATGTGATATATGGGGAAGGAGACTTGAACAACTTCTGGTAAGTTTATTCTATCTGAGGAACTCTTAAGTTGTGAGGGATTTTCTTGTGCTGTTATTTTTCTGCGTAAGATCATGTTTTGAGTATGGGAAAAAAGGTAATAATATCAAGATGGTTACTAACAGTGGACAAACATTTATATTCTAGTTGAGAAAAAAATCTATTTTGAAATTGCATATTACCTGTTAAGAAGACGACGATAGTTTTATATTAAAAAAATATAGCAAATAATCATGCTTCTAAGGCATAATATTAGAATTAAATTAGTTTGACAAAACAGGAGAAAAAGGGAAGAAATTTTGATGTCTTCTTGAACTATAATTCATATTATATTATTTTAGTTGATTAACTTAGGGGGTCTAATGCTTAAACTAGTTCGGTTTACCGAACATGTTTAGGTTAATATAATGAGGGCATTTACAAGAAAAATAGATCTTAGTTCTATTAAGTTTAATTGATTCCATAGGAAGAACGTGCAAGCACATGTTATTTACTACTTTGAATTAACAATACAAATTAATTAAAATGAAATCACCAAATAAAATTTTTTAGTTCTGCGGATTTCAATCCAAAAAAAATCGAATTTGGTACTGCGGTTTTTATTCCAATTTTTCCGACATTTTTTGAAACGGAACTGGAATTATATATTTAATTCCTGGAAATTCCGATTTATTTTAAAAAAATATCAAATTATTTCTAAATTTTGACAAAAATATTGTACTATAATGCAAATTTCAAACAGCCCCTCCCCCCTCCCTCCCCCCCCCCCCAAATCCCAATTCCGAAAACGGAATGGATTGTTGGAAAGAAAATTGAAACCCGTTTTTAATTTATGAAAAAATAAGTGGAAAATTTCTGAAAAAGCTATTTACGATCCGTTTCGTCCGATTTGCACCTCTAAACACATTACATTTTCAAGGACTCCATTCAAAGATTGTCAAGGTCATGAGATTTACCTAATCGAGCTCACTCCGAACCCAAGAGATCTGCAAAAAATGAGTACTGAGACGAGTCAATTGGTGTTAGTATCCGACGATCAAGTTAGTTGAATTTTTTCTCTGGAGAGAAATATATATGTAAAAATTGCAAGATAAGTATGATCTTCCATTCTCTCCTTTTTGCAGTGTTCTAAAAATCGGTCGAGGCGGTCCAAAACCTTTACGATTTTAGTGTAAAGGTTTGAAAAATTGGTTTTTTTGCCTATGAGGCGGTTTTAGGCGGTTTGAGGCGGTCTGAGGCGGTTTATGGCGGTCAAACCTTTAAGGCGGGTCAAACTCGGTGGCAAAATTCGGCCAAAAATCGGTCAAAAATTAGTTTTTTTTTTAATTCAAAATAAAAGTTGGGATTTTAATTAAAAAATATGAGTTTACACTTTATTTTGTTTATGTTAATTGTTATCGTTAAAGAACTAATGATTATACCAGGAATGTTCAAGAATAAATGTAAATTCAAAAAAATTGCCTTTTATTTTAGGGTCTATTAGATATAACCCCCTTAGACATTCAAATAATAGGGGTAGACCCAAACTTAAATTTGCCATTTTGATAAAAACCCAAACTTTTCTAAATTACATAAGTACCCTCAATCAAATCCCACAAATCCCGTTACTTTACCTTTTGAAATAATATCAAATCCCTCCCTATTTTCCCGTTAAAAGACTATCCCCACATACCCACTACCAAAAATCTGCAAACTTCCCAAAACCAGAAATTTATACGGCGTGGATCGACGATTTTCTGCACTCCGACCAAGCCGCCGTAGGTACGTCGTCGCCACTCGCTGAATCGCTATCATCAATCGATATGTTGATATGTTTTGGCTAAATCGACCGCCGCCACCTCCGTCGCCGGTGGCCAACGATGATAACAACGATATTGGCCATAAGCAGCACCTCCACCACCGCTTAGTCCTCCACCACCACCACATCCGACCACCTCCACCACATCCGACCACCTCCACCTCCAAGACCGCCAAAAACGACTAAGACCTCGCCGCTCCCGCCTCCGAGGTCGTAACAATCAATTTAGGAGTGATATCGTCGTTGGCCGCCGTCACTGCTGCAATCTAGGGTTACTCAAATCTAGGATTACTCAAATCTAGGGTTTTGATAATTCTTCGGCCCATAGTTGATTAACGAGATGCATAGTCGAATTACATCGGTATTAATAGACTATCCCATATCATTTAATAGACTATCCCACTGATATAATTTGACTATGGATCTCGTTAATCGACTATGGGCCGAAGAATTATCAAAACCCTAGATTTGAGAAGTGACGGCGGCGGATTTGTGTTTTAAAATTAATAGACTATCTCATATAATTTAATAGACTATCCCATATATCTAATTCGACTATGGGTTTAGTTATTTGACTATTGGGCCGAAGAATCAACAAAATCCTAGATCTGATAAGTGATGGCGGCGGATTTGTGTTTTAATATTGTTAGACTACCCCATATCATGTAATAGACTATCACATTGATCTAATTCGACTATGGATCTCGTTAATCGACTATGGATCCCGTATTATTCAATCACATAGTATATTAATAATTTCAATATAGTATATTACGGTTATATTAGTGATATGAAATTGTGTTACAAACAATATACCACTGAAATGACAAGAACATTGAGAACAAAACCAACGTAAAGTAATTCCAACATAACCAATAAAATAGTACATTAATAATCTCATAATTTCAATCTAGGGTTTTGATAAGATACTTAAAACACATCATAACACAATCAAACCAATATGTCGAGTTAAAAAACTCTAGTACATTAATAATCTCATAATAGTATAATAAAATGATAATGGTAGTATCATACGGTATTCATAATAGTATACTACTGTATTACAACGGTTTAACACTTAACCGAAGTTACCGAGCCATTACATCGTAAACACGACATTAATTAAACATATCAAATCTTAGGGTGGTTTGGAAAATAACAACCATCGGAATCATTTGAATTCATTTAGTTTATGTCCTCGTCGCTATCATCAAGAATGCAGTCGACTTCTTCTTCGAACAACTGCACAAAGCCTGCATTCAATGCCTCACTTCCAGTGGCATCAACGGCTCCAACTAGTTCACCCCCACCCCCTGTTCCATCATCATCAGAAATAACAACTTCAGCATCATATGAACCTAAAATCATGAAACGAACTTAAAAATGTTGAATACTAAAAATGATTAAATAGACTGCAAATACAATAAATTAACATGATCAAAAATAAACTTGAAAATGCATAATCCATACAATCAGTTGAAAAAGACTACGAAAATGTATTTCAATGTACCACCGAGCACACTAAAATCAACTGTTATAAACAAATAAACCAACTATCACTCGATTATTGCGTAAACCAACTACGACACTCATATAAAACAACTCTGGTCCGACTGCGTGAACCATCCTCTGCCAACTCTGTGAATCCTCTTCCAAACAAACATCATCAGCCAAAATAAGGATGTATATGTGACGACGTAATTTTTTTAAGAAACGATCTACTTTACTACCAATATAATCAACGTATCAACACAAATCTTAAAAACGAATACAGCGAAAAAACAGCAAAATAAAAACGAAAAAATACAGCGAAAAATAAAAACGAAAAAAAAAACCGAAAAAAAAAAAAAAACACATTCATACCCGCTTAACGACGGACAACGGTGAACGCTCAAATCCGAACCTATTTCCACGCCGGTGAAAAAACGATGAAAAACGATGAAACGCTGGATAAATTCTTCAAAACCGGTTCAAATCCGAACCCCATTGAAAACGATGAAAAACGATGGAAAACGCTCAAATCCGAACCTATCTTCAAATCCGATGGAAAACGATGAAACGCTGGATAAATTCTTCAAAACCGGTTGTACAAGATTTGATAGAAACCGCCAATATACTCACGTAATTTTATTCTGTGATTTTAGGCAACATATCAGCAATCTCATATCACGTAGTTAAGGAAGTAAATACCGTTCAAAAATAAAACAAAATAAAAAAGGGGTATTAAAGAGAAATTACATAATATATTTTGCCAAGTTGGCAAATTTGGGTGTATCTCAAAAAGGAAAAAATTAATTGGATCTACCTCATTAGAAAATATGAACAAGGGGGTTATCCCTAATAAACCCTTTATTTTATAAGAATATTTGCTCACCTGGGTTTTTCTTTCGTTATCTCGTTAATGGCGTCTGTGAGGTAATTCCAATCTCTCTCTCTCTCTCTCTCTCTCTCTCTCTCTATATATATATATATATATATATATATATATATATATATATATATATATATATATATATATATATATATATATATATATATATATATATATATATATATATATATCAATTATCAATATCTCTCTCGCACGAGGCAGGGGGTGTAGTGGTTGAGGCGACGCGGGGTTGTGGTGGTCGAGGTGGCGGGCGGAGGATGCGGTGGTCGAGGTAGTGGCGGGGGCTGTGGTTATGGTGGAGATTTGATTGAAAGCATATTTTTACTAATCGTATCTGATTTTCTTGACCGTGATGACGGCCACTCCTTTTTTGTTCTCGAAACAATCTGCTTTATACATCTATATCAAATGCCCAAAGAGAGATAGATAGAAGGGAGAAACACACCGGTTTGAGTCTCTATTATTATGTGATTTTTGTTATTTCATGAGCGTGTGAGATCTATTCAGAGTGAGGGAAACACGAGAGAGTTCAAATATGTGAGGTGGAGTTTTGGGTGAGAGTTATAACCGAAATCTAAGTGGTTCCGATTAAACTAGGGTTTCCGGTGTCTGTGCTTTTGTTGGGCTGTTGGTGGTGGCACCGCCGGTAAATCATGGACGAAAAAAACAAACAAGAAAACTGAGCCGTAATAGAAAGCTCTAAATAGCTTATGTGTTTAGTTCTTATCCTAGATAAGTTACTATTTTCATTTGCATGTACATGTGTTTCGATTTCTTCTAGTTCAAATTTGGTAATCCCTATTTCATTTACGTAGAACCATATTATGTAATATAATAGGATGTTTTTTTGGTTTTAGTTCCATTTTGTTCAAACGGGTACCAAACAGTGGTATAAAAGCATCATGGTGGTGAAGGTGTCCGTTTGAACAAAAAAGGACTACAAGATCTATCTAGATCTTGCACATGTACATCTCTTCATTACTCTTTTAGTTTTGATAAAATTACCGGAGATATGTGTTGAGGCCCAAGGATTTAACTGCTCCTCGGCTGTAGAACCGTCTAACAAACAACTCACTCGAAATTTATACTCCATAGTCTCCCTATACCAAACCTCGTTGTTTGAAGGGCTAAGTGTCTTAGGAATCTGGTGAGGGTGATTGGTTAGGTGTAGTTGATTTCACAATTTCTTTCCGCATTCCTTATCTGTGATTGAAAAGTTGAATACCAGGTCACTATGAGAAAAAATAACTAGCTTTTTGTTTAGAAAACCAATTTCAGAAATTAAGCCTTTCAACCAAATTGTCTCTTTCAAGGCTTCAGGAGCACCAATATACTCAAATTCAGTTGTAGACAATGCAACAACATTTTGCAATTAAGATTTCCAGCTAATAGAAGAACCACATAGAGTATACACATAAGAGGTTATATATTTTCAGTTATCTATGTCATTAGAAAAGTTGGAATCAACGTAACCACAAAGTTGAACATCTTTAGAGCACTTAGCAAACATAATTTGAGTATTCACAGAACCTTTCACATATCTGAGAAGCCATTTCAGGGATTCCCAGTGAAGCATGCTAGAATTAAACATATATCTACTTAGACAAATCACACCATATGCAATATCTGGCCTAGTGCTAACCATGAGATACATCAGAGAACCAGTAGCATTAGCATAAGACAAATAATTCAAGATTAGTCTTAGGAGACTGATCCCTACTTGACAGAAAATGAGATGCAAGAGGAACAGTCACAAATCTAGCATTTTCCATAGAATATTTTTCAAGAATCTTTTCAATATTCTTATAAACAGAGTACAATCAGTTCTATCTCTAATAATATACATTCTTAAAATCCTTCAAACATCAACAAGAAATTTCGAGTCAAATTCATCAGTTATACACTTTTTAATATGCTCAATGATTTTCAAACATTGGCTCACAATTAACATATCATCCACACAGATCACTAGAAACACAAGAGATTGCACATTCACTTTAAACATAAAAACTCTTACTGAACTTAAAAATTATCATATAAGCATCAAATTTCTTATTCAGTTGTCTAGGAGACTATTTCAAACCATACAGTGTTTTTTTTCAAATAATAGACATGATCATGGTTTTTTTTTATCAACAAAACCATCAGACTGTTATGAGCTTTTTTTGCCTCATAATCAGTTTTTTGGTGTTTGCAATTCTTACCTTTTCTTTTGCTTCTCAAAATATAAGTAACTTTAAGCCAAAATATAAAAAGCACCTCCCAAACAGCTTTTTAATTTAGTGGTAGTTCTAAAAGTTGTGTTTGACAGCTATATACGTGAAACTACTTTCTTTTATTTTTTTTGTTCAATTTTTTTTTTTTTTTCTTATTTTTATTTTTTTGGTTTGCGGAATGCATAAACTATGAAAATTGTCAATACTCGTTTGAAAGAAGTTAAACTAAAACTAAAACATCATATTTTATTACAGAATTTGGTCATATGGGAAATGCAATAGGGATTACAAAATCTAAACTAGAAGAAATCATAAGATAAGGGCATTCTAACTGAAAATAGTAACTTATCTAGGATAAGAACCCAACAGAAAATCTATTCAGATCTTTCTATTACGCTCAGTTTTCTTGTCTATTTTTCTCATCCGGAATCCACCGACAGTGGCACCAACAGCCCAGCAAAATCACAGTCACCTAGGTTTAACCGGAATAACTTGGATTGTGTTTATAGCTCTCACCCAAAACTCCACCTCACATGTTTGAACTCTCTCTTGTTTTCCTCACTCAGAGTAGATCTCATGCCCTAACGCAAGAACAAAAATCACATAACAAATTCAAACTAGTATATTTCTCTCTCTCTCTCTCTCTCTCTCTCTCTCTCTCTCTCTCTCTCTCTCTCTCTCTCTCTCTCTCTCTCTCTCTCTCTCTCTCTCTCTCTCTCTCTCTCTCTCTCTCTCTCTCTCTCTCTCTCTCTCTCTCTCTCTCTCTCTCTCTCTCTCTCTCTCTCTCTACATTTTGATATATAGATGGATAAAGTAGATTGTCTCCAAAATAGAGAACAAGAAAGGAGCGACCGTCGTCACGGTCAAACAGTTGTGCCGCCGAAAAAGACCAAGAGGCATTAATTACGGTGGTAAGATTTGTATTAGAGAGAGAGGCGAAAGGAAAGTCTAGAATTATGAGAGTTGTGAGGCTTAAATACTTCGAATGAATGGTTCGGATAAAGCGGTACCAAGCGACGGTCCAGATCCGAGTATCTAGAGACTTCCAGGCACTTGGTACCCATATCAAAAGCATTGAACACTGATGGGATTTTTTCAAGATCAATTAATCGTTTTTCCACAATATCTCTGATAAAGTGAAACATCACATCAATGCATTTAGTTCTATCATGGAAAACATATATCAACCTATACTATTTATAAAAGTATGAATACATAGGTGGTTTCTTGCCTTTTTTTTGTATGTGCACATTTCCCTCATAAAATAGATATTAAATATAGGTTTTCATGGACAATTAAGTAATTTAATTTGATGAATATTCATTAATGATAATAAAAAAAAAAAAAAAATATTCATTAATGACAATAATGCATTTAGGCCCCGTTTGGCTGGGGAGATTATCCATGATTAACAAAATAATTGAACTTTGTTGGATGTTTGTTATCCCCAATAACTTGTCGGGTCGACCCACAAATATTATGTTATCATGGCTTATCTAGCCTTTTGAGCATGTTTTTTGTTGGACCTTCCAATGTCCAATAAAACAATTGGGTTTTATTAGATTATTTAGTCTGATCTCGACTAATCTTATCTTAGTAGCCAAACGAGGCCTCATAATTTATTAATGATAATAATGTGGTTTTATTGAAGATGACAATTAGATATTTAGAACACATTATATGCGAGTAATGCAAATTTATAAACATATGCATATAGAATAGACATGCATATTCTATCCGTTTATTCTTTTACTATTACAATAATATACTAATAAGTTAATTGCATTTGGTGTTCTTATGTTTAATAGAATTATTAGAAAAATCTCATATATTAGTATTAGTATGAACTTCTCTATGATAAAAAAGTTTAATAAGAGATATAGAATAACTACAAAGTATTTTTTTTTAAATCAAGTACAAAATATTTATATTATATGGATATGAAATTTCAAAACAATTACAGAAGAAATATTATTCTGATAAATGTACCAACATTAGTAATTCCATCGGCTCTCTACACGCAAATGTTTCGTGTTAATAAAAAAAATTAGATAATTGAAATATAAAATAAATAAATACTAATAATAGGTTTCAAGTAAAAACAAGGATAATCACTTTGAAAACATGGAAATCTCATCAGAGGTTTTGATAACAATGACGAAAAACAGTGAAAGAGTCGAAAAATAAAGACACAAAAATAAATCATTCATAACAAAACACCAACAAAAGTAATGGTTATTGAATTAGAAAACAAAGGACGAATTTGTTAATGTATTTTGTTATTAAATAAATCATATTCTACTAGCAAAATTTAACAATGCAAACATATATATATATATATATATATATATATATATATATATATATATATATATACACACACACACATCCCATTTTGGTATGTACAAATTTGCCCTCATAAAATAGCTACTAGATATAGGTTTTCATGGACAACTAAGTAATTTGATGAATATTCACTAATGACAATAATCAATGTTTTCAAAACCAGACCGGACCGGCCGGTCGGACCGGTTCAACCGGGAACCGTTCACTGATCCGGTCCGGTTGGACTCCAAAACTCGGAAAATGCAAAAACCCGGTTTGAAAGGCAACAAACCGGAAAACCGGTGGTTCAACCGTAAAACCGGAAACCGGGATCAAAACCGGGTTTTCATCTATGTTTCTTTAAAAACGCATTCAGATCTAATGCATCACCAAGTAAAAACGAATGGATGGTAGTGTACTGCACCAGCACAAACATTGAAGATAAAGAGTGTGAATTTAGTGTTTGATCATTGAAGCCAAAAAATATTTATTGTGAATTTAAAATATCTCAAGTAGAATATCTGTAGATGAGAGTTTGTGCTTTGGTTGTGGTTGGAGCTGGGTGAATGGTTGAGAAGAAGAAAGAGATCAGAAGTGTGAGTCTTTGTGAGTTGGTTGGGCGGCGGATGAAATAAAATGGGTGTTAGGGTTTACCTTTTATTCTTTTGTTTATTTGCTTAAATTAGGATATAAAAAATAACGTGATGAAAAGTGAGTGGCAAAGCTATTGAGAAATATCCATATATTAGTTTTCTATGTATTTAATTGTATTATAAATTCATCAAAAAAAAATTGGATTAAAAATAATTAATAATTAATAATTAATAATTAAATTAAAGTCGTTGTTGGTGCAGTTTAAGATAAATCCGTTGTCTTTAATGTAAACTTGTAATATAACACTTCAAATTATTTATAAATAATGAAAAATACAAAATAAATAAAAAACCCGGTTGGACCCCGGTTGGACCGGTCCAACCGTGACCCAGTCGGCTCTCCGGTTCGATGTCCGGTCCGGTTTTGAAAACATTGACAATAATGCATTTAGAATCCATTAATGAAAATAATTTGATTTTATTTAAGATGAAAATTAGATATTTAGAACATATTATATGCGCGTAATGCAAATTTGTAAACATATACCTATAGAATAGTAATGCATATTATATCAGTTTATTTATTTATCTTATATATAAAAGGAAGATATTTTGACCTATAACCCTAAACCTAACCTAGGGGCATTTTAGTCATTTAGCAGTTTTTTTAATAGTATTATTATTATTATTATTATTATTATTATTATTATTATTATTATTATTATTATTATTATTATTATTATTATTATTATTATTATTATTATTATTATTATTATTATTATTATTATTATTATTATTATTATTATTATTATTATTATTATTATTATTATTATTATTATTATTATTATTATTATTATTATTATTATTATTATTATTATTATTATTATTATTATTATTATTATTATTATTATTATTATTATTATTATTATTATTATTATTATTTATTATTATTATTATTATTATTATTATTATTATTATTACTACTACTACTACTATTTTATTTTTTAATTCTTTTAATTTTTTTCTTATCCTTGAACTATTTTTTTTCCTTTATAATAAATCTTAACTTAGTTGCAAATAAAATTAAATTATACATCAATTCAGATTAAAATAAAAAATAAAATAAGAAATCAAATTTAATATGTTTAAATTATCAGATACAATTTAATTATGTGCTAATTCCACAAGGTGATTCCATTTTATTTAAAATAATAGTTGGAAAATGACAAAAAAAATAAAATCAATATAAGTATGAACAATAACAATAGTTAAATCAAACTTAATTAAAGAAAAGAATATAAAATTAAAATTAAAGAAACTAAAGAACACCGTAAATTGAAACGAACTCATATTCTCCCTCCCCATTAGGCCACTACTCCTAACATTCAACATAGAGTGTTAATCAATTCCTATTTTAAAGGAGGGTTACCATAATTATAGCATAAATAATAATTAACATGTGTCTTTTAACTAATCAAATTCGATTTATTCATTATAACGGATCATCCGTTTATAATTATCTATACATCCGATAACACTCAGAAAATATGGAAAAACAAAAACAAAAAAAAAAATTGAATAAATGATGTGTGTGAACTGCAATACACGATTTGTAATCTCTCAACAACTTCTCTTCTCAAATCTAAATTTGCGTTAACCTCTGCAACAATAAAAAAAAAATGGGATCTTCTTCTTTAACTTCTACACACAGGATATATATATAATCCACTCCCTTGCGATCTCACAGACCTTATTATTGCTGTGAGGTTTTTTAATATTTTTCTTTCAGAATAAAAGAAATGTGGGTTGTGCCGTGTTTTTTTCCACGTTTCATAAACAAAACAAGACTCTTTTTTCGATATCTACAGCCTTATATTTCATTCCACGTTGCCTGCGTTTTTTGTTTGAATTTTTATTTTTTATTTTTTATCAACTGCTCAAGTTTATATGTTGGTTTTGAATTGTATGCATATAATAGTTTCTCAAGGATTTAGTTTATGTTGGTTCATATCACTCAACTATTGTCTCTCTAATTCATATTTTGCTACCGTTGGCTTCCCTTTTTATAGTCTTCACTGTAATTTTTATTGTATTCCATTCCATGCATATTTGTTCATGTTGAGAGTTAACATGTGTATTTTGATATGGTTATGTTGTTGCCATGTTCATGCAGAATGACTCCAAATGTTACGAACATAGTTGATACTTCATATTTGTATCATTAATTATAACTTTATGTATTTTTTCAGGGTGGGATAGATAATACAGATTCCATTAAAAACAATCATTACCCCACCACGCTTTAACCTGAAGCTTTTTGCCGATTAGAAGACCTATGAAAGAATTGATGTTCTAACAAGACTTCAAGCCACGAAAGCTTATCAATTGGCAATGGTATCATCCACAATTATGTGGCCTGCAATTATTTATTTAGATTTATTTTACATCATATATCTAAATTTTGCATCACATAATAGTTGCTAACGATTTTGATTTTTTTGTACAACTCAAGCATAATTTTCGCTCACAATGACTCACCGTATGTCGGCCATAAGAAGAAGAAAAACAAGGAGGAGGAAGAAGAAGAGGAAGAAGAAGAAGGAAATGAAAAAAAAAGCAAGAAGACGCATAAGAAGAAGACAAAGACGAGGAGCAGGACCAAGAGGAGGAGAAAGAAGATGATGATGACTAAGAGGAGGAGAAAGAGGAGGAAGAGAAAGAGGATGAAGACGAAGAACCGGAAGATGGAGAAGAACAAGATGAGAAAGAATGGGAGGAAGAAGAAGAGGAGAAGAAGATGGAAGAAGCATGAAGAAGAAGCGGGAAGAAGGAGGAAGAAGAAGAGGCGCGAAGAAGAAAAATAAATAAAAAGCAGAAAAAGAAGAAAAAACTGGATGAGGATGATGATGATGATGAGAAGTAGAACAAGAAGAAGGAGGAGGAGGAGGAGGAGGAGGAGGAGGAGAAGGAAAAGGAGAAGGAGAAAGAGGAGGAGGAGAAGCAGAAGAAGGGAGGAGAAGGATAAGGGGGAGCATGAGGACGAGCAGGAGGAGGAGAATGAGAACCAGAAGAAGAACCAAGAAGCAGAAGAAGGAGAAAGAGGAGGAGGAGGGGGAGAAGGAGGAGAACAAGGAAAAGAAGAAGAAAAAAGAAAAATAAGAAGAAGGATGAGAATGAGGGAGAAGCAGAAGCAGAAGAAGGATGATGAGAAGGAGAAGCAGAAGAAGAAGGAGGAGGATGAGAAGAAGAAGAAGAAGAAGAAGAAGAAGAAGAAGAAGAAGAAGAAGAATGAGAAGAAGAAAGAGGAAAATGAGGAGAAGAAGAAAGAGGAAAATGAGGAGAATAAGAAGGAGAAAGAGAAGTAGAAGGGGGAGGAGAAAGAGAAAAGGAGAAAGAGAAGAAGAAGATGAAGGAGAGGAAGAGGATGAGGAGCAGAAGAAGAAGAACGAGGAGGAGAAATATGAGCGGGTGGGAGGTTTGTAAAGAAGAAACATAAGGGTGTGAAGGGTTTGTGTGTATGCTATTAAAGAATGAAAAATGAGGTTTTTTATATGTTTGTGTGATATCGATTTTCATTAAAAGTACGAAATGTCATTACCTATTTATTATTTAGAGGGTATTGAAATAAAAAAAACATTTGATATTTGAAATAGCCATCCCCTTTGTTAAAATTTGTATTGATTATTATCTAATAACATATATTTTTATAGAGTTAATTGCATACAGCCCCCTGTGAAACATCTAATTGTCGAAAAAACCCTTATGTTAAAAAAATTAGCATTAACCCCCCTATGATGGGTTTTATTTAGCTCACCGCTCCTTATCGAAATAAAATGCGTTGACTGTTGTGTAATTACGATATTACCTTTATAAATAACAACTCTCCCCAAATTGTGAAACAGGACCCACTGCCAAAAAAAAAAAAAAAAATATACCATATCCCTCTTTAATTTATAAATATTAAAATTAAAAAGAACTAAACAAATATAATGCAAAAAGTATATACTAAATATATATTTATTTTTTTAACTTTTTAAATGTTAGTTTTTTATTTTAAAAATAAATATAAAATCATAAAAAGAAAAAAGAAAATTAAAAATATCACCATTTCCCTCGTGCTCCTCTGTGCATTCCACCATTTCCGCCGCCTGTCGCCGCCGACCAAGAATTGAAATATGGAGATAGGAAGATGGTAATCACAGACAATACCTTCGCCATGGGTGAACTCGATTTGATCGATTACCTTCGTCGGCGGTGGCTCCGGCAACTGCAAATTCAATTTCCAATCCTTCAAAATCCTTCGAAGATATCCTCTCGACATCCACATCAAAACCAATCCCAAATTCTAGCAAAATATCCCCAAATCGGCTGCCTACTATGGGTGGGGCACCATTTCCGCCATCCACCATGGACGAAATCGATGGTGGAACTTGAGCAGCACTCACCATCTTCGCCATCCACCGTGGACGAAATCGGTGGCGGAAGATAAACAAAACTTCGCTGGAACACAATTATGGGGAAACAATCGAAGCACGTTCGACTCGGTTGCCGGAACATGTTGACGTAGATGGGTTCCGACGGAACTCAGAGAAGAAGCAGGTGAGGCGTGGTTGCTGGAGAGGAAATGAAGTTTCTGAAATTTGCAATTTGACCCAAATATTTGTATTATTTAGATTTAAGTTCAATTGAATTTATATTTATATTTATATATAAAATAACTTATGAGGGCATATGAGACTTTTCAAGTAAAAAAACCAATAACAAGTCGCAAAAGTCGCGCGTACTTCACACGATATGATGGTAGGGGGGTTTGTAGCTTTGACTTGTTGACATAGGGGGGTATGTGCTAATTGTTTTAATACAGGGGTTTTTTTAGCCATTAGTCATTACACAGGGGTACCGAATGCTAAAACCTCTATTTTTATATATTGAATTTCACATATATATTTTAATATTATTAGATAGATTTTTCATTACAATTTGTATTATAATTTTTTTATACAATAATTTTTTTCCATTGTGAAATTCCAACCCGTGCAACGCACGGGCACGACTACTAGTTATTACATTAATATACTAATAAGTTAATTGCATTTAGGGTTACTATGTTTAGTCTAATTATTAGAAAAATCTCATGTACTAGTATTAGTATAAACTTTCCTATGATAAAAAAATTAATAAAAATATATAGAATAACTACTAAATGTTATTTATTGTTTTAAATCAAGTACAAAAATATTATATTATCTGGATATGAAATTGCAAAAAAAAAAAAAATACAGAAGAAATATTAATCTTAAAAATGTACCAAACATAAATTATAAATTTTATCAGCTCTACACACACAAAAGTTCGTGTTGATAAAAAGAATTAGATAATTGAAATAGAAAATAAATAATTACTAAATACTATGTTTCAACCAAAAACGAGGATAGTCACTTAAAAAACGTGTAAATGTCATCAGATGTTTTGATAACAATGAAGAAAACCAGGGGAAGAGTCGAAAAAGATTACACAAAAACAAATCATTTATAACAAAACACGAACAAAAGTAATGGAAAATTGAATTAGAAAATAACTAACGAATTTGTTAATGTATGTCGTTATTAAATAAATTATATTCTACTAGCAACATTTAAAGATATTTATACATATATAAATGTAATAGTATTATTTTGATAAAATAGAGCACACGTGATACATAATTAAAGAAATACATAGAAAAATTAATACGACACATGCGACGCACGTGCTCCTGTCTACTATGCTCTATATATATATATATATATATATATATATATATATATATATATATATATATATATATATATATATATATATATATATATATATATATATATATATATATATATATATATATATATATATATATATATATATATATATATATATATACCAACTTTAGGTTTTTGATAATGACTGAAACGTGAGGGGTTTCCTTTAAATATTTAATATTTATAATTAATTCATATAAATATTTAATAAATAAATTACTATTCATAGTTTTTATTAGAATATAAACAATTTATAATAATAATAACAAAATAATATTAATAAATAATAACATAGAAACAAAATACATAAGTGAGCTCAGGCTCGAGCTCGAGCTCGACACACTTGGTACGAGCTCATGCACGAGCTCAAAATATAAAACTTGATGAGCTCGAGCTCGTTAAATTCGACTCGAGCTTGCCAAAACAGCCATATTCGGCTCGTGTACACCCCTATCTTAGAATACTAATGAATTTATCATAAATGAATTTTCACAAGTGGGAAGAGTAGCTCGTATTAAAAAGAAAATTTAGTTGGAAGGGTAATTTGGTCACACTATATATATTTTCCTAAAATCGGTACACATTTACATATATGTTTATGGTATATTTATATTGAAGGCGAATAAAATGAAGGAGTGTATAGAGAACATTAAGACAGAGCTGAGTACAAGAAACGAAGGGCAGATAAGCGTGTCACCTTATGACACATCATGGATTGCGCTTATCAAATATTTGGATGGACGAGATTTACCTGAATTTCCATCTTGTGTCGATTGGATTGAACAACATCAACTATCTGACGGGTCATGGGTAGACGAACAATATTTTTGTGCGTATAATCGGCTAATAGCACACTAGCTTGTGTGGTAGCATTGAGATCTTGGAATCTTTATGTTCATAAGAGTGATAAAGGTTTGCTCAAATTTACTTAACTTCACTTAAATATTGTTGCATGGTCATTCTATTAATTAATTTATTTTCATCTAGGAATTAAATACATCAAGGAAAATGTATATAAACTTGAAGACAGAAATGTTGGGCATATGACTTGTGGGTTTGAAGTTATATTTCATGCCCTTCTTCAGACAGCCAGAAACCTATGCACTGAGCATATTTTGTATGATGCTTGGCTCCTAAGAGAGATCCACAATGCAGGGATCAAAAACTGAAAATGTAATTAATAAATTAATTAAAAATAGTCTTTTGTATTACAATTAATTATTGGTGTTAAAGTACGATATATAATTAAGAAACTTTCTTGATAGAATACTAATGGAGTTGATGCACAAGGTGCAAACATCTTTACTATTAAGCTTGGAAGGATTGGAAAATATACTTAAACTACAAGCAAAACATGGATCATTCATCACTTCTCCATCTTCGACTGTATTTGCTTTCATGCAGACGAAAAACGAGAATATCTTAAAATTCATCAAGTATACTCTAGAGAAATGCAGGAGGTGCCATACATATTATTTTTTTTTTACAAAATGTTTATTTTTCTTCTAAATTAATTTATCAACACTTATTTGAACTAATAGGTGCACGTGCATTGCACGTGGATTGCACGTGCCGTGTTAATTGAATCTAATGCGGTAGTTTTTTTATATATACTTATTACTACAAGAAAACACACTTTTTTGCGAGGATAAAATTTGTCGCAAGAGATGCTAAATCATTTTCTAACAATATTGTTTTGTTACCTTATGTGACCTCTAAAGCCCGATGCTAGAAGTTTTGGTGGCAAGTATTCCTCATCCTTTACGAATGTTGGGGTCCAAGAACTCTTCGTTACAATATGTACAATAAGAGTAACGAAGTTATCCTCACTAAACATTTTTTATTGGTACAAAAGACTCATTCGTCACCAATACATGCTTTTAATATTTATTTAATTTATTCATATCGTAAATAATATTTTTTATAAACACTTCTTATGAACACTACCGTCTTCACTAATACTAAAAACTCACAATATTTATATTTATGATCCGATTTGGCGATAACGATCACGTCACAAATATTATATATAACAAATATAATTGTCACTAAATATTTTATTTTTGTGATTTGAGTTTTGGTAATAGCTTGTGATCCTAAAGAAAGTAGCGAATGAGAATCGCCATATACAAGAATATTAACCCAGAATAAATACGCAAAAAAATATAAATTGCTTAAATAAAAACATTTAAATAACCACAAGACTACAAGAGGAATACTTCAACAACAAAAAATCTATGACTATTGTAATAACGTAATTATTTGTCACTAAAATTCTTTGATTGGTTGGAAACAACGTTATACAATTGTTCACCTTTTGTAACTATTCTATGTACTGACAAAAAAGTTATTGTTTGGTAAAGGAAAAATATATTTCGTAACCATATTTATCTATCATTACCAAAAAGTTAGTTTTTTATGACAATATTACTTTTTCGCTAAAAGAATTAAGTTTTTGTAGAAACTATGCTTTTGCTACAAATTATTTTTGTTATTTGAAGATGCTTTTGTCTAGTGCGAATCGAAAATGACACTTTTGGAATTGTTTTGACTTTTTCAAAATTTAAATATTGTTTCTAAATTTCGTTACAAAAATTTCGGAATTCAAAAATCCTTCATATTTCCGAATACCTCGAAAATGGCGGAAATTCGAAAATTTCGGAAATTGATTTAGTTTGTAAATTGTATTTATCAAAATTCAAAAATAATCGATTTTTTTTGAAATTTTCGTAATTTAATCAAAATGGTGATTTCTTGTTTTCCTTTTTCTCTGAAGCACCAATTTAAAGTGAGAAAAAAAGTGCAATTAAATGATAATCATTGTGGTAAAAGATGGTTTAGTGAAGAAAAACAAAAATAAAAATCTCGACCCTTTAAAAGTTATGAAATTTCCGGTTTCGAATCCCAAATTCGAGAGGTTACGTTAATCATGTTTTCCCAAACACCGAGTTTTTTGTAATGTAAACAGGATTAGAACATCAAAATGAATTCCCATTCCAAATTCCAACTCTTAGGATTCCCAAATTTCTGAATTTCGTCCCAAACACAGTTGTAGGCAATCCTAACAAAGAACAAAGCTTAAAAAACAAAACAATCTCTTCACTCTCATAATTGAAGACTTCTTGTCATGAATCAATAACATTTTCATCATGGCAATGGTTATTAATCATTATACAAGCTGTAAAAAACTATGAACTAAGTTGTATATAAACAAACATGAATCACAATTCAAAAGAAACGAACAATCACGATTACAAAGAAAACCCACAGATACAATGGCATCTTCTTTGCAATAAATTAAAATTGCTTCCCTTTTGTATATAATTACTGAACGCACCACGTCGAATACTCATGGGAGCATCATCCGAGTTGTTATCTGTCGATTTTTACACTGCTTCTGCAATGTTGTAAACTTCGCCATATAAAAAGCCCAGCTAGCAAAACCAGTAGAAAGGTGCACAAAGAAATCAATTTCATTACATAAAAATTGTTATACCCTAGATCCCATAAGAGTGTAAAATTAGGAATATATAATTATGGCTCTTGACCAAGCATGTTTTGGGGATTTACATCTATGGATTTAAATGTTTGGTCTTCCTTAGAGACTTAAAGTTACACAAGAGCTCAAAATTAAGATTATTAATTTTTATTAACTTAGAGAAAGTTCTCCCTTGTTTGTATTAGACATAATACCAATTGATTCATGAATAAATGTGCATTTATGCCACAAAGGCACAAGATTGTACACGTTTTTTTTTGTCAAAAATACTTCCATATGCACAATTGTCTTTTTAATTTACGGCAATGCAACTGTTACAAGAGAATTGGGTGTTTTATTATTCGATGATTCTTAAATTATTTTTTATTGTAATTTATATGTATCTATAAACTACTTAATTACTGGATTACTCAATTAACCTTCAAAGTTCACATATTTAAAGGGGTTCTGTTATCCACACATAAAATGGAAAGAACCATCCATGACTCATAAAATGCATGGCGTATCAGAATTTTTTTTTTTTGAAAACGAATTCGGTAGAAATTGAAATCCATAGTAGTCGCAATTTGTTTCGTGTGGAGGAGTTATTGTGCTGCATAATTTTTAGCGTCGCAAAGGTTGTTCAGGTCAGTCGGAATTTTATGTGCAGAGTGATTCAATAGGTTTTTTTTTAGGATTATTTTGATATTTTTTTTGCGTTTGGTTGATGTTATATGTGTTGATGTAGTCATTATTCGATGTCATTTTGCAGAAATTCGAATGTTTACAGAGTAGTTACATATGGGAATGTTGATCAATTTTCATTTTTGCAGATTTTCATGTGAATATATCTTTCTCGGTGATGCTAGTTTTCAAGTTTGATGGTGTTTTAGGGGTTACAAATTGTGTTAGCGAATTTAACTATGAAAATTTAATTGGTTATGTCTGCGCAAAGTGGAATGAATTAGACCAAAACAATGTAGGTATATCGTACAATATAGCTGGTGTTGGGGAGGGAATGTTGGGCGATGATGATGATGTTTGGTACAATTTGTCACTTCTTCGGCAACTATAATTAATGGGATTGATATAGTTGTTAAACATAGAGTGGGTGATAGTAGGGGCATACTCAATGTGATTCCAGTATGCCCAAATACCTAAGTAGTTGAATACGATGAAGGGGAATGCAGTGTTGTTGAGGGGAATTCGGTGTCATCTGGTCCATTTAAGCTTTTGACTGCTAATAGGGCGAAACTTATAACAGATGTTGGGCACATTTTTTTAAAGGGGTGCCAAGGATTTCAGGAGGACGTTATATTTATATGTTATTAAGATGAGGTTTGAATTCAATTATCTGAAGAACGAGCATGTGAGGGTCACTGCAGTTTATAAAGATTGGGATGTGAAGGATTGTATGTGGAGGATACATGCATCAACTGAGCATGCGAATGGATTATTTTACATCATAAGATATGTGAAGCATTATAGTGCGGCTGTGGTTTTGGTATTTCTAGTAAGAAGAGGTTGACATCTACTGATGTTGTCGTGCACACGAAGCTTCATTTTGGTATTGATATTAGTTATTATGTTGGTTGGAGGATTGTTCAGGCTGCAACGGAACACATTTTTGGTGATCATACATCGTCGTATTCTTATTTGTCATCAGGACATTGATCAAGCAACAATGAGGTCTTGGCGGAGTTTTTTCGTTGTCGGTGCATGTATAATGGGTTTTATGTCATGCCGGCCAATATTGTATGTTGATGGAATTTTTTTTAATTTCTTTTTGTTTCTTTTTCAGCAGTGGCCTAGGTGGTCGGAGCCTCGATTAGCTGACTCAATATTAATTAACTTCTATTAGTTGACAATCCATTTTTTTTTTCTTTTTACTTTTTTTTTTTCCGGTGGTGGGTCGTCGGAGCTCAGGTTAACCGACTTAACATTACTTATATTTAACATTGGTAGACATCTTTTTTTTTTCTTTTTTTTTTTTGGCGATGGGTCCTCGGATCTTCGGTTAATTATCTCACTTAGCAATAGTTAACTTCAACATTAGTTAACTTAAACATTATTTAACTTCAGCATTAGTTGACATTCGGCTAATGCTGAAGTCAACTAATGCATAGTAAACTAATCAGAGCTTCGACGTACCGTTGCCAAAAAAAAAAAAAGTTGGAAGTCAGCTAATGTTGAAGTCAGCTATCAATTTTAATAACATAAATGAGTTTCTATTGAGTCATTCATTTGTTTATATATTGAATTGATTCAATTCTTTATTTTATTTTTTTAAATTGGAGATTATATTGAATATAGTAATTAATAATAGATGTTAGGAAGTATTGAACCGTGATTTTTATACAAAATTTAATATATTACATTTGTTAATATTCAATAACATTATTTATTAATAATGAATATGAAAATTAATAATCTATTTAACATTATTTATATCGATTAAATCATTTTACACTGAAATATTATATTATATATATATATTTATTGCTAGATATAATCACATACTTGCTTTGTCTCAGTGGTTGGTACTACTGTTCTCGTCTAACAGCCCTAAGTTTAACTCTTTTCTGAAGCAATTTTTGGCAAAAAGCTGATCAATTAAATCTGGGTGCCCGGATCGGGTCGTTAGGCCAAGTCACGGGGCGGGGCAGGACGGGGCGGTCGAATTTGGGCCGGGTCAATGGTCAACGGGGCGGTCAGGTCTGGGCCATGTTGGGTGCTCCCTTTAAAATTTGTAAGAAATAGAGGGTAATACAGACATTTCAATACATTGTTATTTTTGTTTTTTAATATGAAATTAAATAATAAGAGCATTTAGGTCAATACACAATGAAAATTAAAATATATATTTGATTTTGGACATATACCGGCCATTGAGACCCTACTTGGGCTCAAGAGCTAAGTGACGCTAAAAAGACCCTGTATTCTAATTTCTAAACTACAAACTCATCAATTGTCATCTTTACACACACACACACACACACATATATATATATATATATATATATATATATATATATATATATATATATATATATATATGCTAAATAATGCATTAGCTATCTATATATTACATAATCAACCAAAAAAAAAGTGTATGAATATTTAATTGTGTTCCTCGAGGGGGGCATACAACAGTACTTTCTTAGTTAACGAACTAAATTATTATTACAACAAAACATATTATAATTATATGGTAATTAAAGAAGTAGTAGGTAGCTATTGAGTTTTGAAGGGCTTGTATGCCTTGACATCATGCGCGAGGCCTTGTATTGAACCAGCAGCAGCAACTAGAGAGACGACAAGACAAGCCCAGCTGAGGATTTTAAGCCAAATCCATGTGAAGGAATATTTCGGTATCTTTGTTTGAGCAATGTGCATCTCTATTGGGAAATATACGGTCAACGGGTAGAAAGATGCTGCTCCGATTAATCCCAAGAAGTCGTTGAAGAATGGGAATATCATTGCTACAACCGCCGTTACTATTACGTAACTTGTTCTCCAAACCAATCTGAATAAGTTGATCTTGCAATTAGGTCCACATAGTGGGATTTTGGCCGCGTGTTCTTTCGTGATGAATTTGTTCTCCGGCCATTTCCTTCTGCAAAGCTTCTCCACAAAGCCGAATATAGGCTGCGCGAATACCTGTTTTAATTTGAAATAGTAATAAGCTTAGTGGAGACAATTTTGAATGTAACAGTCCACTCATGTGTATGAAAATGGACTTAAAAATACACAAATCGATTCTTTTCTCAATCTTATATTTTTTTTTGCATTTCGTACTATTTTATATAGAGATTTTTTGTGTGCGTATGGTAGCACTATGACCCCGTTCTCATAAACTTTTTAATGCATTCAGCCTCTTGCACTGAAAATATTGGCTCTGCTGGTGATGGGGTTGTAGCCTTGAATTCTAAAAATCTACTAATTATTATTTTTCACGGTATACATATATGTTGCGGCCCTCTCGAAATTTTTTGTGTATACATCTATATTTGGGCGACGGATAGAAAATTATGGTCTCACAACTACTTAGAATGAGGTATATGATCATGTTTTGTTACCTGGTAAGCACCAACAAGGTGGATGGCGATGCATACATTGGCAAAGTCAATCAACCAAAAGGGCTCGTAAAATCCGAAACCGGTGAGGAAGTTTCCGGGAGCATTATTTCCGAAAGCAGCATAGCCAAGGCAACCACATAGAACATAGAATATCGTTGTCGTTGATACTCCCACAAAAGATGCCTTCTTCATTACCCTGTTCTCTGGTGGTGGAGATTTCAATGTATCCTGTTTATATATCATCACAATTACTAAATCATTTTGGACTTGATGCATATTAGTTATTAGTGCAAGAATATATAAGATAAGATCATGAAACTTATAAAATGTTTAACACTTAGTAATAATAATTTTTGTTACATAATTAATATACATGTCCTATAACTAAATTAAGGACTTGGCCAAGATTTTAAGAATTATTTAACTTTAAACTTATGAGTGTTATATATATAAGAATTATAATTTAGTTCAACAGAAGTTCGACTTTAGCCCCTTCCCTTATTAATGAAGTGAATACTGCTTTGACTTTCATATACACGGACGCCAAACGATTTCGGATCTGGATATCTCTCCGTCGATATTAGTATCGTTTTCCGATAAAAGTGATTCACCTTTTGCCAATTTATTTGTAATTATTGTTATATTCGATATATGTGTACTAGAAGACTTTGTCACATAATATAACAAAAAAAATTAACATGCATATAGGCAAAATAAGACTTCTATTTCACAGTCAAGGGTGTAACCGTATCAGTGTTCCTTATGAATTCATGTAGCAGAAGAAAGATTTTCTAGTCAACCAGTTTAACCTATCAAGTATGTATGAGTTTCGAGTTTCGGGAATATGCCATTCAGCATGCCACTAGAAGACTCTATTAAGACGAAAGATCGAAAGAGAAAGGAGAATTAATTGATGCGAAAAGAGAATGCTTGCTTGAGACTAAATTACAAAAAAAAATCAAGTGAGAAAAAGATATGATATCTTATTCACTTATATATCTTTATATTATGAAAAATTGTAAATTGTGGTCCATTCGAAGCTGCACAGCCACCATACCCTTAATATGAAGGCACACTAGGAAACAACTAGTTTTGGCCCTACTTCACTTTGACTATTTATCCCAAAAGAATACTAAATGGTCCTCCTGGGAGATTGCACATGCATTGAACTACCTTAGACTGGGACCAAATTACATAGAATACTAAATTTCATATCATCATTCATCACCAACAATATTCTTTAAACTTAGTTTATTTTAATATATATATATATATATATATATATATATATATATATATATATATATATATATATATATATATATATATAACTAGTAAAAAATTACCTTTTACTACGACAATTAGCAGCAAAATGTACTAAATTTATTGTAAAAAGTTTTTTTTCTACGAATTTGCTCTGTAGCATATAAGGACGTCACGAAAAATTTGTTATGATAAATCCTACTATTTACTACGACTCCAAGATTGTCTCGTAGTAAAACGTATTTTTTATTACAATTTTTTACCGTAGCATGAAAATTCGTAGTAAAAATATGTTTCTACTAGCTAGCGTGTGTGTGTGTATCATATATAGGTATGCACAAGCCGAAAGCTCGAGTTCGAGTATTTTTCGAATCTACGCATTAAGTTCTTGAGTCGGCTAAAGGTACTAGACTGGCTTTTGAGATCCTACACCGGGTGAAATACACCGGGTAGATCTTTACCATTCATATACACACACCCACATTGGTATGTGTAGATCAACGGTAAAAAATCACCCAGTGTAACCTTCACCGGGTGTAGGATAGATAAAACCGTACTAGATTATCTTTGAACCTACGATGTCATTAATTAGCATTAATTGCTCGCTAAGTCGGTGTCCTATCTATTTCGTCCTTATGCTAGAGGTGGCATGCTCATTTCATATATGTATATTTTTGGTCTGGAGTGTATATATAATATGTATATATACATGTATATGCATGCAATAAAACAATTAGATTGCATAAAAAAATGTTATCGTAATTGGTACCAGACGTTACAACCTTAGGGGAACCACGTATAGCATAATAAATGCAGCACGCTCTATATACATACACAAATAAATTACTCAGTTTGATAACATCAGGCACACATCTCAACTTTGGGTCCCAAATATTTGCATTCAAATTTAAATTTTGAATTGTCAGGGTGTTGATTGATTAACTTGTGGCCGCCCGCAAATTCTGCAAACACATATCCATGCAACCACGCAACTATTACTTTCTCTCTCTCTATATTTTTTTTATGCTAACAATATATCTTTTAATTTCTTATAATTTTGATGGGAAATTACGACCACCAATTATAATAGTCCTCTTCAACCATGAACTTCAAATTTTCTTACGCATCCACTTTCGTGGTGTCAAATTAAACATAATCTTATAAATTTTGCGGAATGTTCTTTAGATTGTTCATTTTATGGAAAAGTGCAATTCTAATATGCACCAAAATCTGATATTTACAAACCAAAAGACACATTTTATGATCATCTCGTTTTAAAATGTGGAGCACTAATGAGGTAAAACGGGTACAAACTGGAGGATATTCTACATAATCTACAAGATTCCACTAAATTTGACACCGCAAAGATAAACGTATAAGAAGATTCATAGTTGAGAAGGTGATTGTAAAAAATGAATTTTTTTTTCGTAATTTAACCTTATCTAGAAGTGTGCCCGTAATTTACCTAATTTTAATTACAAATCCAAATTGACTATCAAAACTAAAAATCCCAAATAGCCAAAAAGTGAGTGACATGTTTAATGACAACTTTAATTAAAAATTTAAGTTTTTATGAAAAATATCATTTAGTATTAATGTCTTTAATACACCACCGCCTAAAGTATAATTAAATTATATTTGATGTCTTGTACTTGAAATATTTGAAATATTTAGCCCGACTCTAATAGCATGTTAAATGACCATCTCAACCAAAAGTTTTAAGTTTTTGGTGAAATATATTATTTAATATTAACATGTCCAATATTTAACACCACTAGTGGACTAGACATTCAACTTTTTAAATGTACTATATGTGTTTATTTTTTTTAGATAAATACTTATTTCCATCAAAATGGTCCCAAGTTATAAATAATTGGAATTGGCATGATAAAAATAGAGAGAGAAAGAGGGAGGAGAGAGAAAGAAATGCCTGGATCTCGATAAGGACGGTAGAATAGGCATAAGCGAAGGCAATATCTCCAATTGCTTGAAAGCTTCTCCACACCTTTTCTGGTCCTGTTACGTCAACTCCTACTGTCGTCCCTGTTAGGCTTGTCCTCACATGATTCCCTCCACCTATACATATATTTTTCTCTCACATCAATCAATCTTCTCTCTCTATATATACATATATCAAAACAAATAATAATCCAAAAATTAAATAATGTCTCATCATTATTTTCTTTTTAATTAACCTCTATATTTGTTCTTATTTCGTATTAATTACTTCCTTCCTTTCTTTCTAAGTGTCTCTGTTAAAAATATAAAATTACTCATATTGCCAATCGTTCCAAATTTCAATTAAAAAAAATATTGATTTGTCCAACTATATACACTATACTTTAGGTTTAATGAAAGATTAATGAAATTAAAAATTAAAAAAATTGGGGGGAGCCGAAAAAAGTTAGATAGTATCCAATTACAAATGTAGGCAATGTCACCGACACTGCCTAATAAAATAAATTTGGTGGTTTTTCAATTTTCATTCAAACATTGTTACACATATGAATATATTCATAAATTATACACATACACGTCTATGGTAGAATATAATGAAATAGTAGTGTACCTGCAAGCTTAGCTATGGAGAGGGCAAGGCCGATGGAAGAGTAAGCAAAAGACATAACAGCAGCAACAATAGAGAGCCAAGAAAGCTCATGGAAATTTGGTATTTGGCTCAATATTATCTGAATTGCTGCAAATATTGCCATGAATGGGTAGTTTGATACTGAACACTTTGCCCCGTGCCCCTCTTTATGGAAACAATTCGACCTTTTCACCGCTCTTTTTTTTTTTTTTTTTTTCAAATCATCAACAATTATTAAATAAATAAATATCATCAATTGGATTATTAATTAATTCATTAGCTACTACTTAATATTACAAATAAAACAAAATTAAAAGAAGTGAAATTATTACTACTTACACCATACTGATGGAGGCAGTAATTGTGTAGCCAATGGTAACTCCGACAAGATTGCCGTACTGTGCTAGCCCACACAGCTGGACTTTATAACCACCTACAAATTAACAACAAATATAATTAATATTTGAAATTAATTTTAAACCCAATTGGAACAAACTCTCATAATAGTAGTATAGTATCAATATTGTCGGGAAAAAGGGTTTGTCTCAAATTCAAGATTCCTAGGAAATTAATATCACACTGACCCAAAAGAAAAAAAGAATTGAGCAAGAAAATATTGAAATTGGTAGACATATATATAGATATAATTTATATATAGATAGATAGATAGAATTAAGCAATAATTGTAAATGTATACCTAAATGAGAACGGACAACATCCATGTAAGTATAGTTTCTGGAGCCATGGACAGGGCCGGGGGAGCGGTAAGAGTCGGCGAGGAGGGTGGAGGTGAAGTATGTTATGACAGAGAAGGCGAACAATACGGCGGGGCCCACCACCCAACCCAGCTGCGCTATTGCCCAAGCCAGCGACAGCACTCCCGACCCTATCACCGCCGTTATTATGTGTGCACTCGCCGTCAACAGCGTCCCTTTGTTATTAATTCACAGTTTTAATTAATTAATTATAGTATATAATATTATTCAAATATATGATATATGATATATGATATATCTGTACCGGTTCTTCGGACACGGCCATCGTCGTCGAAGTTCTTGTTTGCTTCTTCACCATTTTCTAGGCGAGCTTCTGTGGTTGGTTTAGGTTCTATGTACATGGAGCTTTCTTTCAACTCCTTTGCCATTATCTTCTTTGATGTGTGTGTGTGTGTTTTTTTTTCAGAGGTTTAGTATGTGAAAAATGGTTAAGCCTTGGAGGGAGGGGGAACGTATATATAGAGAAGTGGGCGTGTAATTTAAGAAAGCATTATTAGCAATGGATTTTTCACTAGGAGTGAAAATCAAATGGAATGGATCAGAATGAACATTTTTTATTGGAAGTGCAAAATAAATTTTAATTTTTCAAAATTTTCAAACAAGATAATAATGATTTGAGTTCAAATTTTATCGTCAAACATTTTTTAGATCAAATTTTTTATGTATGTCTTATAGATGTCTAATATGTTTTATATATTATACTGCAAGCTATTTTCACTAAAGTAAAAATCATTCCAATACACTTGGGTCTCGTTTGATTAGGAATATATGATTAGTCAAGATAAAATTAAATAATCTAATGAAATCCAATTGTATTATTGGATCTTGGAAGATATAATAAAAAGACATGCTTAAAAAGCAACATAAGGCGTAATAACATAATATCTGCGGGTCGACCCGACAAGTTGTTGGAGATACCAAACATCAAACAAAGTCCCATTATTTAGTTAATCATGGCTAATCTCCCCAACCAAACAAGGCATTATATAATTAACTATATGATCGAAACGAATTATTTAGTTAATCATGATTCATGTCAAAGATTGTTGGTGTGTCGCTAAAAAAGATGAAAATTGTGTCTTTAATTTTGTTAACCGTTCGGAAAATATTTTAGCTCATCTTATTGCTAAAAAATATGGTGACTTTTGTAATGAAGGTTATATACCCTTCCTCCAATTTGGCTATGTAGGCCTAAATAAAATTACTTTTTTCCTAAAAACAAAGGGGGATGATACGTAAGACGGTAATTCGAAGGTGTGAAAATATAAAAATAAATAAAAAAGGAGGGGGCGATTCAACGTGTCGTGAGGGCGATGTCGAATTGAGCTAATTATAGTTATAGTATAAGTTATAAAATTGAATGGTGAGGATGATTGGATAATTAGCACATGGTAGTCAAATTCGAAAGAACAAGTGTTGGAGAATAACAAGTGATGTTGGTTCAAGAAACGGAAATTATATATACATGTCACAGTCATGTGATAATTATTGATAATTTGGCACCACGTTGTTATCATAATAGTGTCATTGATATATATATATATATATATATATATATATATATATATATATATATATATATATATATATATATATATATATATATAATTTGGTTATGACAAAAATTAATTATTGATGGAGTATCGATCATTAATATGCCTACAAGGCCAAAACGCGATTAATCAAACAAATGGTCGAATGACAAGCCTCATTTATAAGACCACAAAACATTAGGCCACGATCAGACAATATAAATAAAAAAAAATGTTGAGTGTATATTTTACACTTGATTAATATTCTCTTACGAAGATTTTTGTGACATTTTAGTGAATATATTGTATTTAAAGACTTGGTTTATACGTTTTAGGTGCAAAGTAAAGAATAGGGCAATATAAGAGCAAAACGGTAAAAAATGGGGCGGAAACGAGCTAAAATGGGCAAAAAGTCAACCGAAGACAAAAGAGGCCTCCGACGGCTGACCCAAAATTACACTACAAAATCGGACGGCCGTTTAATTTCACAAAAGTAGGTAGAACGTCTGAAAAAGTGAGACGGTTGTCCGAGATTTTACATGAAACTCGAACGGCCATCCAAGATACCAGTTATGCCTGGTTGGGAAGTTTAATTGCACAAGGAAATCCCTACTTTTTACCAACTCTCGACGCCATATAAAAGGAAATTTCAAGTAGGAATTAGGTGTCCAATCTTACAATCTAGAGCAAGAGGCAAAGACGAAGATTCGAAGATTTCAAGCATAGTATTAATTTTTGTTCTTATGAATTATATTTTTGTTTTTATTATAATTCTAAGTAGGTTAACTTTTAGTTTCTAGGATTTTATTCGAACCCTATGAGGGATTTGTGAACCTAATTCTATGATTTTATGCAAGTATTAATTCAGGATTACTTCTTCAATTTGTTTTCTTAAGTGCATGAAATTGGCCACTTTATGTGCTTTATTGTTATTGTTGAATGCAAGAATCGGAAGATCGGAAAATTGGTGGACAAATGGCACTTTAGGAAGATCGGAAGATGGAACTTTAGGAGATCGGTTTAACTCTAGATGAATATTTACCAGTATTTATGCATAGCCGATATATATTATGAGTTGTATCGTTTCGATTGGGACCATACCGTCTCGCAATATATATCGCGGTATCTCGTGAATTTAACTACTATGCTTTAGGACTACATAATTCCCAATCTTGATGGTTTATGCTCTAGCATCCAATATCCACCGATTGAAGCCCACAACTTTGAGATCAAAGAACGACTTTTGGCGATCCTCCAGATTAATGGGTTGTTTGGTGGGTTGCATCCCAAGAGGCACTCCAGCTATTCCTATTCAAACACTTGTTGCAAGGAAAAGCTCGCCAGTGGTTAATGTCTCAAGCCTCTCATTCCATATCCTCATGGCCTCAACTCTTACAACTCATCATGAAAACGTATAGCTCACTAGAGAAGGATGAAAGGGTACGAAGGTATTTGAGATATTAATGTTAAGTGATACATTTCACTAACAATATGAGCTTTAGGTTGAGATGGTCATTCAGTAGGAGGGAGATCCACAATTTTGTCCAAGAGTAAGGAGAAATATTGTTCGAGGCTTCGGAGAGATTCAAGGCGTTTTAAGACAATGTCCAACTCACGGGGTGGAACAGTGGCGTCAAATTCATATCTTCTATCAAGGGATAAATGAGAATGCGAGAACCGTTCTAGAAGCAGCATGAGGAGGTAATTTTATGAGCCAATTTATTACTCGTGCATTTATTTTGTTGGATCAAATTGCAAAGAACAGGTTCAGTAAGCCTAGCGAGAGAACAATCAGTGGAGCCAAGAAAAGAAAAATTCCCGGAGTTTTGGAACTAGACGCAATCACAGCTCTTCAAGCTCAAGTGACACAAATTTCACAATAAAACCAGCACATCACTAAAGTGAACAAACCCCAACAAGTCCACGCAATGCAAGCACTGTATGGAACACCATGTTGCGAAAATTACTACTCCATTCAATGCCAACAAGAGATGGAGTCACTCAACTACATCAACATTGCACCTCGGCAACCTCAAAATCAAGGATGAGGCCACACGGATAATATGGAGGACATAAACAAGGCCAAGGATGGAGTTGAGTGTTGTTCCAAATGCAAATGATCCAATACCGATGTACTGTGATAACACCGGGGCCGTGGTGAAAGCTAAGGAGCTGAGATCTCATCAGAAGTCCAAGCATATTCTGAGAAAGTATCATGTGATCGGAGAGATCATTGATAGCGGTGAATTCAAGGTCGATCGAGTCACCTCAGAAGATAATGTAGCAGATCCCTTTACGAAGCATTTGTCCAGATCAGTCCACGAGAAACATTGAGAGTCGATGGGATTACGATTCATGGGTAGTTGACTTTAGATGAAGTGGAGATTGTTAGAGTAGGTGACCAACAAGTCAAGTTGTGGTTGTGCTATTTCCTTTATTATTGTAATAAACAACTAATTTTGTATTAATGATAAAATCTAATTTTGGCATTCTCCGTCCTTGTCTCTTGTATGTGCATATATACAGTCCTTATAGTCATTCTAATTATTATTAATTGATCTAGTTGAATCATGAGACATTTAAATAGTTAATATAACTGTTAAATCTAGTTCCTAGTCAACGGGTTACATCATCAATGAGGATACCGACATTTTCCAATTGGGACTATCACTTATTATATGTGTATTGTGTCTAATCAGTAAACGGTATTGTGATATCGATATACATAAGTGGGTGCTCATGTAGATGAGTTCACTGAAATCTCTAAGTGGTTCCCAAACAATCGAGTTGGGGTTTCTATGATATAGTTGTACACCATTAATCCTTAAGAGCTAGACAGCACCGTAACTTCACTACAGGACCAGCCCTATTGTGACTTGTCCCTGAGTCCCACCGAGGACCGCTCCAAGGGCCAACGTTTGTGCAATCCGAAATCTAGTGTGAAGTTTGTGCACTCCGTAGGTGGAGCGACCAGTTGCACATAATTGTCGAAACGAGTATCTACTCGCCTCTTGATGGGTTCTTCTTTCCTTGCTAGGAATCATGTATTATGTATTTTATCCTCTCTTTTCTCCTTTCTCTTTTCGCTTCCCCTTTTGATCTCTTTAGATTTATTAGGCTCTGGTTCCTCCGCATTTATACATCTATCAGTTTTTTTTAACAAATTGTTGAAAGAGAGGGCAGTTTTTCTCGAGAGGGAGATGAAGAAGTCTCCTACTCGCAAGCCCTGGACGAGGGCATTGATCAAGACCTCCTCAAAAGTTATGGGCACTTCTAAGGTAGCAGCTACGAATTGCTTGATGAAACTCCGAAAGTATTCTCCGTCCCTCTGCTTAATGGCGAACATGGTTAAGGTGCTTCGGTTCTGTTTTTTCGAGCTCGTGAAATGATCCAGGAAGCTAGAGCAAAGTTGGTCGAAGTTGTTAATCATAGAACTTTGGAGTAGGCTGAACCAAGTTTGGGCGGGACCTGCTAGGCTGTTGCGAGCACTCTTTACTTTGCTCCATCCGAAATGCGGTGCAACATTGATGTGTTGTTGAACCTGCAATGGTGCTCGTATGGGTCGGTAGTCCCTAGATATTCGTATGTAACTTGTTGAAATGAGTTAGTCAACTCGTCATCTAACACCTCTGCCGTAAATGAACTCGACGTACTCAATAAATATGTCACACGACTCAACTATACAAGCTCTTATGATGGCTCGCTCCCTCTGCGAGTGTTCCCTCAGGCATCACCTTCCGTGTGCGTTTGTCGCCTTTTTGGTGATAATCCCTCAAGCTCTTTGCTGATGCGAGCGGATCCTTCTTGAATGGTCGCTGCCAGGAGGGCTTGAAGGTTCCCATTGTCATTGCGACCATGGAGCTGGCCACGGTGGTGCCCGACGTCTGAAGTGTGTCCTCCCCCGATATAGAACTTTCTCATCCAAGAAAAAGATATTGTAACACGAGGAGGTTGCACAGGGGTAGTCTCCGGCTCTAAGTGGCTACACAAGTCCCTTACTATGTCGGAGGATGAACTCTTTCTTAATTTTGCTGCTTATAGTAAAAATGGTGGAAAGTAAAGTTGGTCACAAGGAACTTATGATAAAATATTGAGAAGAACTTGACTTCTTTTTTGACTCAAAGATTTTCCACAGACAGTGTCATTTGATCGATTTCTATTCTCGGTGGATATTTGGACTGGGCTTTTGAGTTTAAACTAATCTGCAAAAGAGAGAAAAATCCGAACTTAGGCCGAAGTTAGCACTTTGACGGCCAAGTAAGTAAATTTCTTTGAGGAATTCTCTGTTTAAATCTTATAAGCTTTGTAGATTGTAGGTTTTTCTTTTAGTAGACATAAACATTAGGGTTTTTGAGAGAGCACCTTACATGGCTTGTATTGTCAGTATTTATAGGACAATAGCGGACATCAACCTTTTCTTCATTCTGGTTAAACCGGTGCAATCACCTTAATAAAATATTTCGGATTTCAAATTA